>NC_088402.1:40237163-40537163 GCF_034236695.1 Oncorhynchus nerka
CATTTAGACTATTTTACAAAATTATTGCATCCAATATAATATTATATATATGGGGGATACAACCATCCCAGCTCTACAGATTTTGTTTGCGAAGAGACAGAGTCATGAGATCATTTATTTTGGTACTGTCATTTGTAGCTTATTTTTGTTCGCAGGTCCAGGAATGGATGAAGATTTGCAATATTTACCTGGAGCTGACTTTGCAGATAGCACTACTGGGTGATCTGAAAAGTCATAGTCAATCAATCAATAATATTATAATACTTTTAGCAACAAAATGTCTGTAGAATCTGTAGAAACTATGAGAATAGAAAATTTCATTACTTTTGTGAAGCATCACAGCACAGTTGAAAAATATATGGCAAGTAGAAATCCAGTATGGATGGTGTTAAGAGATAGATGGAAGGGGTTTAATGGAGCTGAAGAGTGGGACTAATAACAACAAGATAACAAATGTAAAATATACTGTGTCTGTAAAATGTATATACTGTAGCTTTTCAACATTGTAGAATAATAGATGAAGACATCAGAACTATGAAATAACACATATGGAATCATGTAGTAAGCAAAAAAGTGTTAAACAAATCAAAATCTATTTTATTTTTTATGTTCTTCAAAGTAGCCACCCTTTACCTTGATGACAGCTTTGGACACTCTTGGTATTCTCTCAACCAGCTTCACCTGGAATGCTTTTCCAACAGTCTTGAAGGAGTTGGCTGCTTTTCCTTCACTCTGCGGTCCACCTCATCCCAAACCATCTCAATTGGGTTGAAGTTGGGTGATTGTGGAGGTCAAGTCATCTGACAGCACTCCATCACTCTCCTTCTTTGTCAAATAGCCCTTTCACAGCCTGTAGTTGTGTTGGGTCATTGTCTTGTTGAAAAACAAATGATAGTCCCACTAAGCGCAAACCAGATGGGATGGTGTATTGCTACAGAACTCTGTGGTAGCCATGCTGGTTAAGTGTGCCTTGAATTATAAATAAATCATAGACAGTGTCACCAGCAAAGCACCCCCACACCATCACACCTCCTCCTCCGTGCTTCACGGTGTGTAGCACACAAGTAGAGATTACCTGTTCACCTACTCTGCATCTCACAAAGACACGGTGGTTGGAACCAAAAAATTTCAATTTGGACTCATCAGACCAAAGGACAGATTTCCAGCAGTATAATGTCCATTACTCGTGTTTCCTTGCCCATGCAAATCTCTTCTTCTTATTGGGGTCATTTAGTCGTTTTTTTTTGCAGCAATTCAACCAAAAGAGGCCAGATTCACGCAGTCTCCTCTGGACAGTTGATGTTTTATGTGTCTGTTACTTGTTCTCTGTTCTCTGTGAAGCATGTATTTGGGCTGCAAATTCTGAGGCAGGTAACTCTAATGAACTTATCATCTGCAGCAGAGGTAACTCTGGGTCTTCCTTTCCTATGGCGGTCCTCATGAGAGCCAGTTTCATTATAGTGCTTGATGGTTTAAAGTTTAAAGAAACCTTTAAAGTTCTTGAAATGTTCCACATTGATGGACCTTCATGTCTTAAAGTAATGATGGACTTTCGTTTCTCTTTGCTTATTTCAACTGTTCTTGCCATAAAATCAACTTGGTCTTTGAACAAATAGAGCTATCTTCTGTATACCACCCCTACCTTGTCACCACACAAATTATTGGCTCAAATGCATTAAGAAGGAAATTCCACAAATTAACTTTTAACAAGGTACACCTGTCAATTGAATTGCATTCCAGGTGACTACCTCATGAAGCTGGTTGAGAGAATGCCAAGAGTGTGCAAAGCTTTCATCAGGGCAAAGGGTGGCTACTTTGAAGAATTTCAAATGTAAAGAATATTTTTGGCTTACTACATGATTCCATATGTGTTATTTCATAGTGTTGATGTCTTCACTATTAGTCTACAATGTAGAAAAAAGTCAAAATAAAGAAAAACCCTGGAATTAGTAGGTGTGTCCAACCTAGCATATTGTGTTAGCTAATTCAAGTTTATCGTTTTAAAAGGCTAAATCATTAGAAAACCATTTTGAAATGATGCTAGCACAGCTGAAAACTGTTGTTCTGATTAAAGAAGCAATAAAACTGGCCTTCTTTAGACTAGTTGAGTATCTGGAGCATCAGCATTTGTGGGTTCGATTACAGGCTCAAAATTGCCAGAAACAAATAACTTTCTTCTAAAACTCGTCAGTCTATTCTTGTTCTGAGAAATGAAGGCTATTCCATGCGAGAAATTGCCAAGATACTGAAGATCTCATACAACGCTGTGTACTACTCCCTTCACAGAACAGTGCAAACTGGCTCTAACCAGAATAGAAAGAGGAGTGGGATGCCCCGGTGCACAACTGAGCAAGAGGGCAAGTACATTAGAGTGTCTAGTTTGAGAAACAGACGCCTCACAAGTCCTCAACTGGCAGCTTCATTAAATAGTACCCTCAAAACACCAGTCTCAACGTCAACAGTGAAGAGGCAACTCCGGGATGCTGCCCTTCTAGGCAGAGTTCCTCTGTCCAGTGTCTGTGTTATTTTGCCCATCTTTTCTTTTTATTGGCCAGTCTGAGATATGTTTTTTTCTTTGCAACTCTGCCTAGAAGGCCAGCATCCCGGAGTCGCCTCTTCACTGTTGACGTTGAGACTGGTGTACGCCTATGTAGATATTCCATATAAAATCTGCCGTTTCCAGCTACAATAGTCATTTACAACATTAACAATGTCTACACTGTATTTCTGATCAATTTTATGTTATTTTAATGGACAAAAAATGTGCTGATCTTTCAAAACAAGGAAATATCTAAGTGACCCCAAACTTTTGAACGATAGTGTATGTAGGTATGTATGTGTATGTATGTTTATATATATATATATTTATTTACAAAAAATATATATGGGGGATTGGAAATGATGCAGAAAATTACATCTATTTGCAATATTAAAGCTGATCTACCCCTTAATTAAAATAAAATATTCATAATAATCTGCCCTGCTAGAGCTGCCCCGGTCAACTGTAAGTGCTGTTATTGTGAAGTGGAAACGTCTAGGAGCAACAATAGCTTGGCCACACAAGCTCACACAATGGGACCGCCGAGTGCTGAAGCGTGTAGCGCATTAAAATCGTCTGTCCTCGGTTGCAACTCTCAATACCGAGCAGTGGTGGAAAAAGTACCCAATTGTCATACTTGAGTAAAAGTATAGATACCTTAATAGAAAATGACTCAAGTAAAAGTGAAAGTCACCCAGTAAAATACTACTTGAGTAAAAGTCTAAAAGTATTTGGTTTTAAATATACTTAAGTGTCAAAAGTTAAAGGTAAAGTATCAATCTTATCAAATTCCTTATATAAGGCAAACCAGGCAGCAGATTTTTTAAATTTACACAAAGCCAGATGCATGCTCCAACACTCAGACATCCTTTACAAATTAAGCATGTGTTTAGTGAGTCTGCCAGATCAGAGGCAGTAGGGTTGACCAGGGATGTTGTCTTGATAAGTGTGTGAATTAGACCATTCTCCTGTCCTGCTAAGCATTCAAAACGAGTACTTTTGGGTGTCAGGGAAAATGTATGGAGTAAAAAGTACATACTTTTCTTTAGGAATGTAGTGAATAGTAAAGTAAAGTACAGATACCCCGAAAAAACGACTTAAGTATTACTTTCAAGATTTTTTACTTAAGTACTTTAGACCACATTTAGAAACAAAACATGACAATTTGAAAAATAAGCCACGGGAGTATTTTGAGTGAGAATAAGTGAGAATTGAGTGAGAATAAAAGCAACAGATACCATTAATAAGAAGGGTCTAGAAGCACTTTATATGGTGAGCTACCGAGTGGCTAGTACAGGTAAGCCCCATACTATTGTGGAGGACTTCATTCTTCCTGCTGCCACGGATATGGCTGGGACAATGCTGGGGGAAAAGGCCAAAAAAACGATACAGACAATGCCTTCATCAAGACATAGTTGAGTGGTAACGCACGTGCAAGCAGTTGCTCCCGACGCCACTTGGGTACACTGCAGCATCCACCGAGAGGATCTTGCTGCCTGACAGCTTGAAAGACATTTTGGACACTACAGTGAAAGTGGTTAACTTTGTAAAAGCAAGGCCCCTGAAGTCTTGTGTATTTTCTGCATTATGCAATGATACGGGCAGCGACCATGTAATGCTTTTACAACATACAGAAGTGCGCTGGTTATCAAAGTATTGACACGTTCTTTTAACTGAGAGACGAGCTTAAAGTTTTCTTTACTGACCATCATTTTCACTTGTCTGACCACTTGCATGATGATGAGTTTCTCACAAGACTGGCCTATCTGGGTGATGTTTTTTCTCGCCTGAATGATCTGATTCTAGGATTACAGGGGCTCTCTGCAACTACATTCAATGTGTGGGACAAAATTGAGGTTATGATTAAGAAGTTGGGGTTCTTCTCTGTCTGCATGAACAAGGACAACACACAGGTCTTTCCATCATTGTATGATTTTTTGTGTGCAAAAGAACTCAAGCTTACAGACAATGTCAAATGAGTGAGTTGGGTGCGCAATTACGCAGGTACTTTCCCAAAACGGATGACACAAAAAACTGGATTCGTTATCCCTTTCTTGCCCTGCCTCCAGTCCACTTACCGATATTTGTACAAGAGATCCTCATCGAAATTGCAACAAGCGTTTCTGTGAAAATGTTGTTTAATCAGAAGCCACTGCCAGATTTCTGGATAGGGCTGCGCTCAGAGTATCCTGCCTTGGCAAATCGCGCTGTTAAGACACTTTGCAAACACGTACCTATGTGAGAGTGGATTCTCGGCCCTCACTAGCATGAAAACTAAATACAGGCACAGACTGTATGTGGAAAATGATTTAAGACTGAGACTCTCCAATACAACCCAACACTGCAGAGTTATGTGCATCCTTTCAAGCACACCCTTCTCATTAACCTGCGGTGAGGTATTCACAATTGTTGATGAACAAATAAGGTTTTATATGTAAGATGGCTAAATAAAGAGCAAAATATTATTATTTGTACCCTGGTCCTATAAGAGATCTTTGTCACGTCCCAAGATCCGGGTTGTGACAAAAACTCACACTCATTCTTATGTTTAATAAATGTATCATATAGTGTGTGTGGCAGGCTTACAATGATGGCAAAAAACAACATTTGAGAGTGTGCTGACCCTGGTGCTAGAGGGGGTACACAGCTGGAGGTCGAATGTTTGAAGGGGTACGGGACTATAACATTTTGGGAACCACTGCTCTAGACAATTCTATGCTTCTTACTTTGTGGCAACAGTTTGGGGAAGGCCCTTTCCTGTTTCAGCATGACAATGACCTCGTGCACACAGCGAGGTCCATACAGAAATCCATACAGAACTTGACCGGCCTGCACAGAGCTCTGACGTCAACCCCATCAAACACCTTTGGGATGAATTGGAACGCCGACTGCAAGCCAGGCCTAATCGCCCCAACATCAGTGCCCGACCTCACTAATGCTCTTGTGGCTGAATGGAAGCAAGTCCCTGCAGCAATGTTCCAACATCTAGTGGAAAGCCTTCCCAGAAGAGTGGAGGCTGTTATAGCAGCAAAGGGGAACATGCTTCCATATTAATGCCCATGATTGTGAAGTTAGATACTCGACAAGCAGGTGTCCACATACTTTTGGCCACGTAGTGTATGTGTTCTGTCGTCTATACATAGAAAAGAATACAGTAACGTGCATAGCGCATGTTACATACATATGTTACACAACCAATTCCATCAGTGTAGACTCCTTCGATATTAGTCAAATTGACATTATTAGAAGTACTTATCATACATTTTAAGTGGCGATATAACTTTTGTATTGCAATAATGGACAATTGTACACGGAGTATAGCAAACATTAAGAACACCCTCCTAATATTGAGTCGCACCAGCCTTTGCCTTCAGAACAGCCTCAATTAATTGGGGCATGAACTCGTCAGAAAGAGTTCCACAGGGATGCTGGCCCATATTGACTCCAGTGCTTCGCACAGTTGTGTCAAGTTGTCTTGATGTCCTTTGGGTGGTGGACAATTCTTGACACACACAGGAAACTGCTGAGCATGGAAAACCCAGCAGCGTTGCAGTTCTTTACACAAAGCGGTGCACCTGGCACCTACTACCATACCCTGTTCCAAGGCACTAAAATCTTCTGTCTTGCCCATTCACCCTCTGGAGTGGCACACATACACAATCCATGTCTCAATTGTCTCAAGGCTTCTATACCCTGTCTCCTCCCATTCATCTACACTGATTGAAGTGGATTTAACAAGTGACATCAAGAAAAGATCAGAGCTTTAACCTGGATTCACCTGGTCGGTCTATGTCATGGATGGAAAAAGCAGGTGTTCTCAATGTTTTGTACACTCAGAGTACACTGTAGTTGAAGTGCAACAACGATACTAAGAATTTTAAGGGGCGATTATGGTGAAAAGTACAACAATAGCACTTACTGAGACGTGCTCTCGCCTTGAGTTGCCGTTGTTGCACCTCTTCACGGTAGATTATTACGTCTGCCTTGCATTATGGCTCCTATTCAAAGACTGTCTGCCTGAATAACAAGTCTGTCAGATTATTGCATCAGAAAGTGAGGACGATAGACATTGAATAATAATAGGCTACATCCACATCCATCTCAAGGGAGAAAACATTACTTTACTTATAAGGCAAAATGTGGATACAGTAGATCCTACATATGGACTGGAGCACCAAACCAACAAACTATCAAATCAATTTAAATATAAATATATTCAATATTCTGAGGAAATAATGTAATGTTTTAAAATTTATTTTATAGTACCCCATATGAAACAAAATCCCAATCCTGCTCTTACATTATGTTATAGAACAGTGCTTCCCAAACTTTTTATAGTCCCGTACCCCTTCAAACATTCGACCTCCAGCTGTGTACCCCCTCTAGCACCAGGGTCAGCACACTCTCAAATGTTGTTTTTTGCCATCATTGTAAGCCTGCCACACACACTATATGATACATTTATTAAACATAAGAATGAGTGCGAGTTTTTGTCACAACCCGGATCTTGGGAAGTGACAAAGAGCTCTTATAGGACCAGGGCACAGACAATAATATAATAATAATCAATCATTTTGCTCTTTATTTAGCCATCTTACATATAAAACCTTATTTGTTCATGTAAATAACTCACCACAGGTTAATGAGAAGGGTGTGCTTGAAAGGATGCGCATAACTCTGCAATGTTGGGTTGTATTGGAGAGTCTCAGTCTTTTCCACATACAGTCTGTGCCTGTATTTAGTTTTCATGCTAATGAGGGCTGAGAATCCACTCTCACATAGGTAAGTGGCATCAGCGTCTTAACAGTGTGAATTGCCAAGGCAAGAAACTCTGAGCGCCGCCCTATCCAGAAATCTGGCAGTGGCTTCTGATTAAATAACATTTTCACAGAACCGCTTGTTGCAATTTCGATGAGGCTCTCTTGTTCAAATATCGGTAAGTGGACTGGAGGCAGGGCATGAAAGGGATAACGAATCCAGTTGTTTGTGTCGTCTGTTTTGGGAAAGTACCTGCGTAATTGCACACCCATCTCACTCAGGTGCTTCACTATATCACTTTTGACATTGTCTGTAAGCTTGAGTTCATTTGCACACAAATCATACAATGATGGAAAGACCTGTGTGTTGTCCTTGTTAACGCAGACAGAGAAGAGCTCCAACTTCTTAATCATTGTCACACCCTGACCGTAGATGTGATGTGGGTGGGCATTCTATGTTGTATGTCTAGGTGTTGTGTTTCTATGTTTAGCCCTGGTATGGTTCCCAATCAGAGGCAGCTGGTTATCGTTGTCTCTGATTGAGGACCATACTTAGGCAGCCTGTTTTCCCACTATGGAGTGGGTAGTTGTTTTCTGTTTCGTATCTGTACCAGACAGAACTGTTTCGGTTTCGTTTGTACACATGGTTGTTTTTGTATTTTTCAGTGTTCTATTAAAATAATTATGAACATGTACCACGCTGCACCTTGGTCCTCACCTTCTTCCACCTACGACGATCGTTACAGACCTACCCACCACAAAAGGACCAAGCAGCATGGTAAGAGGGAGGAATGGACATGGGAGGACATTCTGGACGGGAAGGGATCCTACACATGGGAGGAGATCCTGGCTGGAAGGGATCGCCTCCCATGGGAACAGGTGGAGGCAGCCAGGAGAGAGGAGGCAGCAGGAGAGGTGAACCAGCGGTACGAGGGAACATGGCTGGCAACGAAGCCCGAGAAGCAGCCCCCAAAAATGTATTGGGGGGGTGGCACACGGGGAGTGTGGCTAAGTCAGGTAGGAGACCTGAGCCAACTCCCAGTGCTTACCGGGGCGAGAGGTTGACCGGGCAGGCACTGTGTTATGCGGTGAGGTGCACGGTGTCCCCAGTGCGCACGCATAGCCCGGTGCACTACATCGCAGCTTCTCATATCAGCTAGAGTGGGCATCGAGCCAGGAGGAATGAAGCCGACTCAGCGCATCTGGTCTCCAGTGCATCTCCTCGGCCCCGGTTATAAGGCACCAGCCCTACGCATGGTGTCCCCGGTTCGCCAGCACAGTCCAGTGCGGTCTGTTCCACCCCGCCTCACTTGCAGGGCTACAGGAAGTATCCAGCCAGGACAGGTTGTGCAGGTTCGGTGCTCGAGACCTCCAGTGCACCTCCGCGGTCCGGTCCATCCGGTGCCTCCTCCACGCACCAGGCCTCCTGTAAGAAGCCCCACTCACCAGGCTGTCTCTCCGTCTCCTCCCTCCAGGTTCTCAGAGCCGCCCGTCAGTCAGGCGCTGCCAGAGTCGCCCGTCAGTCAGGAGCTGCCAGAGTCGCCCTTCACTCCGGCGCTGCCAGAGTCGCCCTTCACTCCGGCGCTGCCAGAGTCGCCCTTCACTCCGGCGCTACCAGAGTCGCCTTTCACTCCGGAGCTGCCAGAGCCGCCCATCAGTCAGGAGCTGCCAGAGTAGCCCGTCAGTCAGGAGCTGCCAGAGTCGCCCATCAGTCAGGAGCTGCCAGAGTCGCCCGTCAGTCAGGAGCTGCCAGAGTCGCCCGTCAGTCAGGAGCTGCCAGAGTCGCCAGTCACTCCGGCGCTGCCAGAGTCGCCCTTCACTCCGGCGCTGCCAGAGTCGCCCTTCACTCCGGCGCTGCCAGTCGCCCTTCACTCCGGCGTACCACGCTGCACCTTGGTCCTCACCTTCTTCCACCTACGACAATCGTTACAATCATAGCCTCAATTTTGTCCCACACATTGGATATAGTTGCGGAGAGTCCCTGTTATCCTAGATTCAGATCATTCAGGTGATTAAAAACATCACCCAGATAGGCCAGTCATGTGAGAAACTCATCATCTTGCAAGTGGTCAGACAAGTGAAAATGATGGTCAGTAAAGAAAACTTTAAGCTCGTCTCTCAATTCAAAAGAGTGTGTCAATACTTTGATAACCAGCGCACTTCTGTATGTTGTAAAAGTGTTACATGGTCGCTGCCCATATCATTGCATAATGCAGAAAATACACGAGAGTTCAGGGGCCTTGCTTTTACAAAGTTAACCACTTTCACTACATCCAAAATGTCTTTCAAGCTACCAGGTATTCCCTTGGCAGCAAGAACCTCTCGGTGGATGCTGCAGTGTACCCATGTGACGTCGGGAGCAACAACCGGCCGCCCAACAACCTGCCCGCTTGACCCTATCCCCTCCTCTCTTCTCCAGACCATTTCCGGAGACCTTCTCCCTTACCTCACCTCGCTCATCAACTCATCCCTGACCGCTGGCTACATCCCTTCCGTCTTCAAGAGAGCGAGAGTTGCACCCCTTCTGAAAAAACCTACACTCGATCCCTCCGATGTCAACAACTACAGACCAGTATCCCTTCTTTCTTTTCTCTCCAAAACTCTTGAACGTGCCGTCCTTGGCCAGCTCTCCCGCTATCTCGCTCAGAATGACCTTCTTGATCCAAATCAGTCAGGTTTCAAGACTAGTCATTCAACTGAGACTGCTCTTCTCTGTATCACGGAGGCGCTCCGCACTGCTAAAGCTAACTCTCTCTCCTCTGCTCTCATCCTTCTAGACCTATCGGCTGCCTTCGATACTGTGAACCATCAGATCCTCCTCTCCACCCTCTCCGAGTTGGGCATCTCCGGCGCGGCCCACGCTTGGTTGCGTCCTACCTGACAGGTCGCTCCTACCAGGTGGCGTGGCGAGAATCTGTCTCCTCACCACGTGCTCTCACCACTGGTGTCCCCAGGGCTCTGTTCTAGGCCCTCTCCTATTCTCGCTATACACCAAGTCACTTGGCTCTGTCATAACCTCACATGGTCTCTCCTATCATTGCTATGCAGACGACACACAATTAATCTTCTCCTTTCCCCCTTCTGATGACCAGGTGGCGAATCGCATCTCTGCATGTCTGGCAGACATATCAGTGTGGATGACGGATCACCACCTCAAGCTGAACCTCGGCAAGACGGAGCTGCTCTTCCTCCCGGGGAAGGACTGCCCGTTCCATGATCTCGCCATCACGGTTGACAACTCCATTGTGTCCTCCTCCCAGAGCGCTAAGAACCTTGGCGTGATCCTGGACAACACCCTGTCGTTCTCAACTAACATCAAGGCGGTGGCCCGTTCCTGTAGGTTCATGCTCTACAACATCCGCAGAGTACGACCCTGCCTCACACAGGAAGCGGCGCAGGTCCTAATCCAGGCACTTGTCATCTCCCGTCTGGATTACTGCAACTCGCTGTTGGCTGGGCTCCCTGCCTGTGCCATTAAACCCTACAACTCATCCAGAACGCCGCAGCCCGTCTGGTGTTCAACCTTCCCAAGTTCTCTCACGTCACCCCGCTCCTCCGCTCTCTCCACTGGCTTCCAGTTGAAGCTCGCATCCGCTACAAGACCATGGTGCTTGCCTACGGAGCTGTGAGGGGAACGGCACCTCAGTACCTCCAGGCTCTGATCAGGCCCTACACCCAAACAAGGGCACTGCGTTCATCCACCTCTGGCCTGCTCGCCTCCCTACCACTGAGGAAGTACAGTTCCCGCTCAGCCCAGTCAAAACTGTTCGCTGCTCTGGCCCCCCAATGGTGGAACAAACTCCCTCACGACGCCAGGACAGCGGAGTCAATCACCACCTTCCGGAGACACCTGAAACCCCACCTCTTTAAGGAATACCTAGGATAGGATAAAGTAATCCTTCTCACCCCCCCCTTAAAAGATTTAGATGCACTATTGTAAAGTGGCTGTTCCACTGGATGTCATAAGGTGAATGCACCAATTTGTAAGTCGCTCTGGATAAGAGCGTCTGCTAAATGACTTAAATGTAAATGTAAATGTAACTGCTTGCACGCGCGTTACCACTCAACTATGTCTTGATGAAGGCATTGTCTGTATCGTTTATTTGGCCTTTTCCCCCAGCATTGTCCCAGCCATATCCGCGGAAGCAGGAAGAATGAAGTCCTCCACAATAGTATGGGACTTGCCTGTCCTAGCCACTTGGTAGCTCACCATATAAGACGCTTCTAGCCCCTTCTTATTAATGGTATCTGTTGCTTTTCTACATGTCTTACTACTCAAAAGTCGTCTTTATTCTCACTCAAAAAACTCCCGTGGCTTATTTTTCAAATTGTCATGGTTCATTTCTAAGTGTCTGCGCAAGAGTGAAGGTTTCCCGCGAGAGTGTAGCGGTCAATGTGTTTGGATGTTAATTATTTGACTAGGCTACCTGTATTTGACATTGTGTTGTTATTTCGCTGAACACTAGATGTTTTAATTTTATTTTTGGCAGTGAAACGAGGCTACTCAGGTGTGAAAAAAACCTCAACCAAATGTATAGCCCCGTTGGAAAATATAAACATACTGTTTGAAAATGTGAATTAAAAAATATATTTATAGTTTATTTTTATTTTTAAACGTGAATCACATTTTTATTTGGCATACCCCGTACCCCAGTTTGGGAATACCTGTTATAAACGATCCAACTAATCATTTTTAACTTCAACTGGGTGGTTGATAACTGATCTCCTCACGGTGAGGGGTGATGGTAGAAAGGCACTCTGGCACAAAATGGCTGTCAACCAACCTCCATTAAGGTGTTTAATAGTGGCCCCAGCCATCTCATAACAATGCACTGTACTGTAAGTGCTCCAAGATCTGTTGAGAAGCTCCATCTCAATTAAATGTGTTATGGCATTAATGAGCTTCCATATAAGTCGGTATGTGTGTATGAGTGTGCATCGTCCAGAGCTGGTACATAGTAAAAAAAAACAACATTTCAGTCAACACTTTGGACCTCTGTTTCAATTTACCACTTCTAATCTTATTGTTGTTGCATCGTTGAGAGGTGAAACTGCAAGTAAGCATTTCATTGTAATGTGAACACCACACGTACGTGTTCCTGTGCAAATGACCTGTAAAATAATTGACCTGGACGCGAACCATTTTCATGTGGTGCCTCTGTGTGTGAATGAGAACACCTATCTTCAATACCTCCATTACGGTGTCACTTGCTGTGATAAAACATGGTACTTTTCTAAGGACAGGCTGTGTTCCGCAACAACATGTCCTCGTGGAGATATGTGAACAGATAACTTTCTCTCTCCGTGCTTTCCCAATCATCCCATCCGCATCCGCTCCTCTGACGCCGACACAAAGACAAATCTAAACGGACGGAACAGGTTTTAATATGAAAATTTTTTTTTTATTCTGTTCTGCTTGCAGTACAGCACAGTATCGTCTTTCCAGTGGTGCGGCAGCCCAACATGACCACTGTGTTCTGCTCCAGTATGGCACATTGATTCTCACACAGTGACGCAGTGCAAGTCCGTCTGGGACACAGTGTGGCGTAAAGACCGCGCCGGGCTAGCGGATAGAGACAGCGCTGGACCGGGCGCTACAGTGGGGATTAATATGGAGGAACACAGTGTTTTTGTTGAGTTCAGCACGACAGATGCATCTTTGCAGAGTGAAAGCACACACCACAGTCCTGGTATGGCTCACGATGGATAGTATACTGCTGCATGATGCAAAAAAAAAAGCCATTTGATGCCCGCTAGGCTATATTGTGTGTAAAGATGTCACTGTACACCTCAACACATTGGTCCAGTTGGATTCCAGGCCCCAGTATCTCACCAGACGGTCATGTTGTTGGACAGGCTATGCCCTGGTAAAATACCTTAGAATTCAATAGTTATTAATAACGTGTTTACAGCCAAGGCCCATACTCACACTACTACAGTGACACGGTCGTCAGACACACACCTCAGTCACATCGCAAATATCATTGTTAACTAATCGTGGTTGTTGGTCAGTAAGAACATAGTTAAGTACTGGTCTCTGATTTCACTGGGTTTTGAGGACAGACAAAAATACAACTTCCGAGATAATACTATCAATTTAGTAGACAAACTTAACGTATAATATCTTACCTTTGAAATATATTATTATATATAGATATGCTATTATTGAGATGAAATAAATATTCACCGATTAAAAAGAACAGTTTACAATTGCAGACACTCATCAACACAACAAATAGACATAAGGGGCAGATATTTCGGTTCATTTGTGGTACAAAATACCTTGGCAGGTAACATTTCGCCCACGGTTAGCCTCGTCATTGGATTCTTGTAAGCTGTTGATTGTAACAAGCAAAGCACTGCTTCCATTGTGTTCCTATAGCTCTTGGGTTAGCCAGGTTGCAAGAATGAAAAACTATACTATTAGCAACAGCGAGCACTCCCAGTTGTGGGTGCATTTTTCCTTCACATCTTATCTAATGGCACTGGAATGATAAACAATATCCTCATATCAAGATGCTGAACAATAATTGATCTAATGCTACCCAACTCCACAAATATATATATGTGATATACATCTAGATATTCAAAGAAATGCAGACAAAACTTTACACGACACAATTTTGTGTTCACTTTTTTTGTTCTTCCGCTGAAGTATGGCTCAGATGCAGTCGCAGACAGACGAATGAACCGAACAGACTATATGGAGAAGATGGAACTAGCCTTGTGGGTGACTGACAACATGCAGTCGTAGCAGTATTAACTCTCCGCTACTCAACTTCCTGTTGCTTACGCTAATGCCAAAGGTGGGTGGATAACGGGCTGATTTGAAAGTATGCCTTACTATGCAGGTATCAGCTTTGCAGTCAAATTGCTATAAATAAGCTAGCTCTTGATTACAGATTTACAAACGCATCTCTGGTAGCATCTTTTAGGCACCTATCATGTTGACATCATTACTGGGACACAGAGAATTCATTCTGACCATCTGTGCGGCCACATGTCCGACAATTCAATCTAGCATTTACCCAATGGTTTTCCACATAGTGCCCCCAAATGCTACAATCTTAAAGTGTCTTCATCGTTGCAGCAGACTAGGTCAAGGCTACATTCTGTCTTATGGGGGGAAAGGCTGCCAATGACATTAGGTAGTTGAAAAACGTTTCGCGTGTACCCAGTATAGTACAGCACAGTGCTTACATTTTGTCATAATTAATACATTTGTCTCATATTATAATAACACATAGTAAACTAACCTTTTTAAAATATAAAATGCATGAACTGTTGGTGTGCAGGTAATGTATTGCTCAAGAGGGACATGAATGGGAGAGTACCTGTGATATAAACAAAACAGCATTGTATGTAAGCTCCACTGAAGTTTGGCACAGTATAAGGTCAGTCACAGTCGACTTACCCTGTTGTCAAGAATACAAACACAGTAAAACACAGACACACAGAATATCAAATATGAGTTTGAGAGGGTGAATGGGGAAAACAGAGAGGGCTAGCTGCTATTCTATTCTCCCTAAAAGTGAAATATAGAACATAAATGACCCCAGACTTCACAGTTCTGTGAAAGTTAAAGGAAAGTTAGGGGTTAATGTTAAGGGATGTAAATCAAATGTTTCTGCATTGGAGCCCTCAGTAGGGAGGTCTATGAATGAGTACCTGAGCCCTCAAGAGCAAATATCATTTCACAATAATAACCACTTCACTTCAAGACCCAAAGACACGCTGTGTCAAGAGGACGGCCCCATTTCTGAGATCCCACTTTGGACACCAATTTCATTGAACCAACAATACATGTAGTCTTTCAGATACTCTGACCGGAATGAAGTGAGCCCCAGTAAACATGACATTGCTGTGCACTCCCTCTCACTGGACAATGGGGGTTGTGCAAGAGTTATAGGGGGCTGAGTTACAGGACTGCTGTTGCCACACAGTCATGACCCAACGTTTCTGAATAGGTCAGCGGTTCCTACCCAGGTAGGTGTCTATGATTCGCCTCACACCTCGCTCTCCACACTGGAGAAGTGTGCGGACCCCCTCCGTGAGCAGAGGCTCTTGGCCTTGAGGGGCAGGTGAGGTGACTGTAACCTTTGGGGCTGGGGCACTGAGCGCAGTCTCTGGTACAGGAGTTTGGCACTAGCAGAAGCCATAGAAGACGGCTGGGGGGCGCCTGGGGTGGAGGATACTACAGAGGGAGATGAGACCGAAGAGGACGAGGTGGGAAGAGGGACGTGGATGGGATGGGATGCAGAAGGAGGGGCAGGAAGGGCTGGGAGTGTTGGTGGAGGGAGGGAGGGGATGAGGGCTTGCGATGTAGAGGACTGCCGTATGCGGTCCGTCCGCTGTGTTCGCTGGATGCTGAGGTTGGACTGGCTTCCCGATATGGGTTGATTCTGGGTCCGGTCGGGTTTGGAGGAATGCCGTTTGGAATTGGCGCTGCTCCCGAAACGTTGACAGTGTAGAAATAGCTCCTCCTGGCTACGAGAGCTCACCTTGGCCCACTTAGAGTGAGCGTGTTGATGCTCGAGGGCAGATTGGCAGTTGCAAGCCACATTACCGCGCCCTTTGTCCTTCCTTTTCCCTTTCTTCTCCTCCTTCACGGGAAGCTTGTCCACGGACCAGTATCTTCGAGGAGCTGGTGGTGTCAATGGAGGTGGAGGCCACTGTGTACCACCTATCCTCCTTGAACCCCAGGCTCCACCTGATCCCCAGCCACCTTCCTCTGCTATCCCTGCTCCCCCCCATCCCTCCCCATGCCTCAGTAACGAGTCATCCCTACTGTTTATGCTGCCAGCCTTTTCTCTGGCGGGATAAGTGCCGAAAAACCAACCTCCCCCTCCTATGCCTCCAACCGCCCTACCCTCATGACCATCCCAGTACCTCTCAAACTTTCCGAATTCTCCCGAGGAGCCGTCGTCGTCGGAATAGATGCCCACCACCTTATCGCGTTCCCTTTCAGACTCTGATGCGGTCCTTCTTCTTCTTTCGTGTCTCGTCTCTTGCTCCACTTTTCTCCTTTGCTCCTTGGAATCGTCATCCTCATCTTCGGAATCCCACTCATGAAACGACAGACCTTCTTTGGTGTGAACCTCCACTCTTTCGTTCCTTCCCAACAGGGGGCGCTTCTCCCCTTCTTTCCCTAGGGCCTCTCTATCTGAACCCTTACTCCTGCGCCTGGACGAGAGAGGGATCAGTGGCAGAAATGCAGATGAAGGAGTCTCTGACGATGGGTTTCCCGCTCCCCAGAACTTGACAGCGGTTGAGGGTTTACTGGAGCTCTGGTACTGCTTGCTGGAACTGGAAGGCCTATCTGCATGCCTGTGGCGAGAGTGAGGACTTCTGTGCCTTTCCTTGCCTCTAGTGTCGTCTCCATCATCTCTTTCCTTATCCTCTCTCTCTCTCCTCTCTTCATCCCTTGGAATATCCCATCCGTAACTTCTGATAGAACCTTCACTCTTTTTCCGCATGGAGTCACGCCTCAGAGCCGGGTAGGAGGAGTAGGCCTCTTGCATTATCGCTTTGAGCTGCCCTCTCTGCTCACCACCTCCCTCCTCGTGCTCTGACCGCTTGCCCCGGTCTCTTCTCTTCACCTTCTCCTCTCTCTTCCTCTTCTTCTTCACTTTACGCCGCTTGCGCTCCCGCTCCCTCTCCTTCTCCTCTCTCTTTTTTTTCTTCCGGCCTTTCTTCCTCCTCTTTCTCTCCCTTTCGCTCTCTTTGTGATGCCGTTTCTCCTCCTTCCCCTCGGCCCTGGTTCCTGTTCCTCTACATCTTTCTCTCTCGCCCCAGGAGGCCCACCACTCCTGCAGCTGGGCTAGCTGGCTCCCTGCCCTCTCTCTCTCATACTGTAGACGAGGCTTGCGGGGTGGCACAGGCGGAGGGGGCGGACTGCAAGGCAGTGAGCGAGAGGACATGCGTCGGGATTTGCCCTTTCTCCGTACTAGCAGGAGGCTAGACTCCTCTGTCAGCTCATCAGAGTCGTAGATGTCCTCGACATCTCTACTGCCGGCCCTGTACTTAAAACTCTGGGACGATGTGTATGAGGTGTTGGAGGATGAGGGTGAGTTGGAGCGGGAGAGGGAGACGGAGGATGAGGATGAGGATGAACTGGATGAGGTGGAGGAGCAGGAGCTCGAGGTGTAGAGGGCGGAGTGAGAGGGAGTGGTAGGTGTAGTGTGGGCAGGGGACGAGACAGGGACAGGCAAAAGGAGTGGGGGAGGGCGACGGCTTCGCCTGCCACCTCCATCCCTTGCACCGTACCGCCCTCCCCCTCTTCTCCCCAGGGGGAGGATGTTCTCATACAGAGGCCCCCCGGAGCCCTTTCTTTTAGGGAGGCTGCCTCTTCTCCAAAATAGAGGCCGATGTGGGGATGAGGGGAGCGCTAGAGGAGGCTTGGACATGAAGTGCCAAGGGGGAGGTCCTTTAGAAGGTAGCCGTGGCATTCCTGAAGACTTTGTTCCCCTCTGGTTCATTTTGGGGGTTTGAGAGCCACCTGTTTGTGGGTCAGCATTTGCCCCTAAGCCCTCTGGATCGATCGGGCCATAATATCGCTTGTATTCATCCAGGCCCCCGTCCCCTCCACCGGCTCCCCCAGCCCAGTGAGGGGGCAAGCCCTGTTGAAACTGTGCCATGTCTGGGATCCCACCGCTGCCACCGATAGGCTTGTCCGTGCTGGGCTTGGGACGGTTCCAGCGGTCGACCACAGCCAATCTGCGGTCATGACGAGGCAGAAAAGTGGAGCACGGCATAGGACCCTCCGTAAGGGGACTGTTTGATGGCCCAATGGCCATTGCCGAGTGCCCAGTAGTTGGAGGAGATGCAGTGGGAAGCATGCTGTATGCTTGCGGTTGTTGCTGCTGCTGATGCATCTGCTGCTGCTGCACCATAGCAAGAGTGGTGTTACAGGTTACAGCCGCTGAGATGTGGGACTGGGGTGGAGGCGACATTGTGGGAACACTATGATATAGGGGAAGTGTGTTTTTTAGGCCTCCAGAGATGGTTTCATCTTTAAACTTGCAGCAACTGTACATACCCTGGGTAGAGAGGGAAGGGAAAGCTCATTAGGATACATCTAGCAAACTACAACCACCCAGTATCCCTTGATGAGAATATTGATACTTATGAAAGTCGCTTAAAAACATGTGAGTTTAGTCTCGTAAAACTAGGTTCCATATGTACATATGTTGTGGCAGAAATGTGTCCCCATAGAAGACTGAATACACTTACCTCAGTGTCTGCATTTATGGTGCACTCAAGCTTCAGTTCAATTGATCTTTTTAAACTACCACCTAGTGTGCTGTGTACTCTGGAGCTCCCACTGCCCTGCTCAAACACTAAGTCACAACTGACTCTTTAAAAAAAAGAAGCAGCACTTTGTGATATCTGCTGATGTAGAAACGGCTTTATTAATACATTTGATTGATTGATTGAATAATCTGTCCTTTCTCTCCCCTCCAGCATAAAATGTGACGTGCCATGAATATGGCGGATGCTGCTCTAGGCAATATCTCTACTCTGTACTCTGGGAGGTGGAAACTAACCACAAAATACTAATGAGGGTGGAAGAAGAACTTGTGACAGGTCTAATACTAAGTAATTTACTGCTTTAAAAGACTGATAGGCAACAATTATCGATTAAGTGTGTTGAATGGCGGGGCCATTTAAATCATAACAGCTTTATCACCTTTACTTGAAGGTGATTCATTCAATACCAATACGTCTTAATAGAAAACGAGAGTCATCGCACTAATCTAATCACTACCACCACCGGGGGTATCACTACCACCACCACTACCACCAGCAGGGGTATCACTACCACCACTACCATCACTACCACCACTGGGGGTATCACTACCACCACCACTATCACCAACAGGGGTATCACCACAACCCCCACTACCACCAGCAGGGGTATCACTACCACCACCACTACCACCACTACCACCAGCAGGAGTATCACCACCACCACTACCACCAACAGGGGTATCACCACAACCCCCACTACCACCAGCAGGGGTATCACTACCACCACTACCACCAGCAGGGGTATCACTACCACCACCACTACCACCAACAGGGGTATCACCACAACCCCCACTACCACCAGCAGGGGTATCACCACCACCACTACCACCACCACCAGCAGGAGTATCACCACCACCACTACCACCACTACCCCCAGCAGTAGTATCACCACCCCTACTACCACCACCACTACCACCACTACCCCCAGCAGGGGTATCACCACCACCACCATTACCACCACTACCACCAGCAGGAGTACCACCATCACTACTACCACCACTACCACCAGCAGGGGTATCACCACCACCACTACCACCATTACCACCACTACCACCAGCAGGGGTATCACCACCACCACTACCACCAGCAGGGGTATCACCACCACCAGCAGGGGTATCCACCAGCCAGCAGGGGTATCACAACCACCACTACCATCACCACTACCACCAGCAGGGGTATCACCACCACTACCACCAGCAGGGGTATCACAACCACCACTACCATCACCACTACCACCAGCAGGGGTATCACCACAACCCCCACTACCACCAGCAGGGGTATCACCACCACCACCAGCAGGAGTATCACCACCACCACTACCACCAGCAGTAGTATCACCACCCCTACTACCACCACCACTACCACCACTACCACCACTACCCCCAGTAGGGGTATCACCACCACCACCATTACCACCACTACCACCAGCAGGAGTACCACCATCACTACTACCACCACTACCACCAGCAGGGGTATCACCACCACCACTACCACCATTACCACCACTACCACCAGCAGGGGTATCACCACCACCACTACCACCAGCAGGGGTATCACAACCACCACTACCATCACCACTACCACCAGCAGGGGTATCACCACCACTACCACCAGCAGGGGTATCACAACCACCACTACCATCACCACTACCACCAGCAGGGGTATCACCACCACTACCACCACCCACCAGCAGGGGTATCACCACCACTACCACCACTACCACCAGTAGGGGTATCACCACCACTACCACCACTACCACCACCACCACCAGGGGGCATCAGTATCACCACCACCAACACCAGTCAGTGACTCACCCTGCTGAGGACCAGTAGGAAGTCCATGCCCCCGGAGTGGCCCAGGCATTGCCTGATCTTCCAGTACACCAGGTGCTCCCAGGAGAACACCAGCAGACTGAGCCCCATGGCCACCAGCAGCATGTAGAAGACGCCCGCCATGTTGTCGATGTCCAACTTGGAGCTCATCACCTCAATCTTGTCGTTGTGACAGATCCCAGAGAGCCACAGGCGCTCAAGCATGTCGATCTCGTCTGGCGGGGGGAGAAGAGGGACCGGGAGGCAAATAAAAAACCACGAGAAGGTGTTATCTGCCTTTGTTATGAGACAAGCAGTGTTTTATACCTGAAAGGGTGGAGCTGGGAGATATGTTGCATGGCGGGGGGCGAGGCGAGAATGAGGGAGAGAGGGTGAGAGAGAGGCAGAGAGAGAGAGAGAGAGAGACAGAGAGAGACAGGGAGAGAGACAGAGAGGAGGAGAGATAGAAGCTGCACAGCTTTGATGGAGGTCTGAAATGGCCAGGATACAGAATGTCCCATGCTAAGAGTGACCCCGACAGTGCTTCAAGATGAAAGGAAGCGGACACTGATAGGACTCCGCACACTAATCATTAGTACCTTATCAAAAACAACTGTTACACTGTCAAGGAATAATGAAGGAAAAGCCAGAGCTTTTCAGTGGAGAGCAGATAACGTGCATTGAAATGACAGCCACATCTGTGAGCTTAAAGCCCTCTGCATTGCAAAATGAGCTACTTAAAGGAAGTTTTCAAATCCCTGTTCATTATAACACTGAAACATTCAACTATATTAACCTTAGGTTAATTTCCCCTTGTGGGACACCCAATTGTAAAGCCCAAGGTACATGGATTAGAAAAACAGGAATTAACCATGTTGACTGGAATGTCATAATCCACTCCAATAAAAATCTATAAAAAGGATTCTACCAAACAAAAATATTCTTCCAAGAATGTGTAGCTAAGAATTCACAGTCAGAGAGTTAGTGATCTGTCTGATGACATTTTGACATTTACATTTGAGCCATTTATCAGACACTCTTATGCAGGGTGATTTACAGCTAGAAGAAACCATCTTAAAATAGCTGGGTGAGACAACCACATATCTCAGTCATAGTAAGTACATTCCTCCTCAATAAAGTAGCTATCAGCAAAGTCAGTGCTAGTAGAGGGGGAAAAAGTGAAGTGCAAATGTTGGTTCACGAAAATCACCATACTTAACTGCCAATTGTGTTTTCAACAATGGATTCTAATTTGCATGATCATAAACTGTGGCAGACTCCTAATCTCATTCATCATATTTCAATAAGCACCACCGTCCCCCGCTCTCTTTTCACATTCAATCCTAAATCACGACAGCAGCCTGAACTCAGGGCGTCATAACCCCGCTTTGAGATCTTTACAAAGACGGCTGAACTGAGACGGAGCTGCAACATCCTCTTGCATTAGCGAAGGAGCAACCGGGCCTTTTAAAACACAGAACCAGAGCAATTGAGTGACAGAAAAAAAGATCCACTAGAAAGAAAAAGTCCCATAATAGGAACACCAATTGTAACATGAACAATACAAAATATGATACACCACTGGAGAATACATGCATGGAATCTTTAAGACCTCGTATAACGTGATGATTAAGTGAAACATTCTGGGGTGGTTGCACAGACCCAGATTAGGCCTACAGTCCTCATGCACTATAAGTTAACTAGACACTAGACATGCAGGTAACTGCCAAAATAACGGAAACACTTGAGTAAATGAGGGATGCAAAGTATATTGAAAGCGGGTGCTTCCACACAGGTGTGGTTCCTGAGTCAATTAAGCAATTCAAATCCCATTATGCTTAGGGTCGCAGCATCAATCTATAAAAATACTAGGCAGGCCATTATTTTGGCTACCATGGCTATGCCCCCATAGAATGACAATGCACCCATCCGCAGGGCACGAGTGGTCACTGAATGGTTTGTTGAGCATGAAAACCATGTAAACCATATGCCGTGGCCATCTCAGACCAGAACTCGACGCAATTGAACACTTATGGGAGATTCTGGAGCAGAGCCTGAGACAGAGTTTTCCACCACCATCAACAAGACAGCAAATGATGGAATTTCTCATGGAAGAATGGTGTCTCATCCCTTCAATAGAGTTCCAGACACTTGTAGAATGTATGATCAAGGTGCATTGAAGCTGTTGGTGGCCCAACGCCCTATTAAGACACTTTATCTTGGTGTTTCCTTTATTTTGGCAATTACCAGTAGGTCTACTGTAAAATGTACAGTATGTAGGAGAAACTGTAAAACCGTGAATATACGTACAGCATTCAACTGAATTAAGCAGTAAGTACTGCAGGAAAGTGCTTTTTTTTTCTCTCACTTCAATCCACCACCAAAAGCAGAGAGATAGATTGATGCTGCCAGCCCGCCACTAACAAGCCAGCACATTTATCAACTTCTCCTGCCTGTCCCCAATCCCTCTCTCCCTCGTCCATCTCTCCCCCACTCCTCTTTCTCTCCTCACCGTCTCCCACCAGCTGCAGTAGGGCCAAGTCCACCGGGCGTTTCCAGCGGGTGTTTTTATGCAGGGCGATGCCGTAGCCCGTGGTGGCGAACACCTTGCCCGAGCCAATGGTCATCACCTTACAGCCCTCATCCTTCCGCGCCATGTAGTTTAGCACAGCCGCGTCATAGATGAAGGCATCTAGTTTGCTGAAGGGGAGGGAGGGAGAGAGAGAGAGAGGCGAGAGAAGAGGGGATGAGAGTGAGATGATAAGTGAGAATGCATCATGTGAGGTTTAATAACACGGTACGTCAGGTCCGGGTGAGGAATAGGCTGCTAGTGGTCAAGTCGTCGAGGGGAAGTGATTGTCTTTCCTCTGCATGAGGCGCACAATTTGTTATCAATACCCTCATGCTTCCAACATAAGTTTATGTATGTTTTGTCTAATGTAAGCAGAATCCATATTTTGCACTACAGACACCAGCAGAGAGACAAACACACATACAGTACAGTACGATAGGACGTCCCAGGGAGATAATTGTTGCTAAGCGGTTGCTATGCTGGGTTGTGTTCATTTGGGCACATAACGGGAAAAATAAATGCAACGGAAAACGAAAATGTGCGTTTCTTATTGGACAAGTCTAGGTAGTCCCTCCCTGTTTCAGTCTGTTTTCTTTCCATTTGGTGCCTAATGAACATGGCCCTGGTTGAATGCAATGAAATGAAAGGGATGTCATCTTCACAAACACACAAACTGACCCAGTCTTGAGGTTGTCGATGGCCTCCTCCACGCCCTTCTGGTTGTTGCGGATCATGAAGTTGTGCATGTTGGCGTAGTTGCTGCGGATGTTCTCCTCCGTGCTCCCGTTGGGGACGGTGCCAAATCGGAGCGGGGGGTACTGCTCAGTGGGCTGCTGGAACTGAGGGGATAGAGGAAGAACTAGAGGTTGATGTGGGGATTCAGGGTAAATGTTGAGTGACAAGGGTACATTACATCGTAAAAAATGCATGCATAGAGATCTAAGGAAGTTGGACAGGTGGACAATACCCTAAGCAACGTGTCATGAAATCAAAGAGCTGACAAAACACGAGAACGTTTCAAAAGGGTTGCGGCTCAAATCTCCAACACCAACTCAGAAAGTTGAGCGTCTATCTTTTGAGATGTTATTGTGATTTCTGGCTGTACTGTCCAGGGCCCACCCAACGTCCTTAGGGCTCATGTAAAAAAAGTACAGAGATCTTCAGAAAGGGAGAGAATTGAGAGGGATGAAAGTTAGAGATGGATCAATGCATAAATTGTCTGAAGGTGGCAGCAGAATTACCACTAAGACCAACCTTCAGCACAACAAAAAACGTCTACCGTAATTTCCGGACTATAAGCCGCTACTTTATTCCCACACTTTGAACCTTGCGGTTTATACAATGACGCGGCTAATTGATGGATTTTTCCCGCTTTCACAAGATTCATGCCGCCAAAAAACGGAGCACCGTCACATAATGTGACGTAAATCGAGCGCGCTCAAACTTCCCATCATTCTGATTACGGTAGTAATTTTGTCACCCTCATCATGGCAAAGACACGGAGAAATGCATATGATGCAGCTTTCAAGTTGAAGGCGATCAATCTGGCTGTTGGAAAAGGAAATAGAGCTGCTGCATGGGAGCTTGGCCTTAATGAGTCGATGATAAGACGTTGGAAACAGCAGCGTGAGGAACTGACTCAGTGCAAAAAGAAAACAAAAGCTTTCAGAGGGAAGAAAAGCAGATGGCCCAAAGTATTTGCAGCCACTCGACATCAGTGTAAAACGTGCATTTAAGGTGGCGCTCCTTGTTCAATGGGAGGCTTGGATGACAAGTGGGGAGAAATCCTTCACTAAAACGGGCCGCAGGCGAAGAGCATCTTATGGTCAAGTCTGCCAGTGGGTCCTGACAGCGTGGAGCATTGTCAAAAAATCCACTATCATCAACGGGTTTCGAAGGCTGGACTGCTGCGTGTTGAAGGGGCAGCATGAGCTCAGCGGGGTATTTGCCTCCGGATGAAAGTGACGAGAGCGACAATGAAAACGATCCAACATCGGATGAAGCAATTCTGAGGCTATTCAACTCCGACACCGAAGGAGATGACTTCAGTGGTTTCAGTGCACAGGAGGAGGAAGATAGTGACCAATGACTTTCTTGGTAGGCTACTGTTTTAATTTTTGTTACAAGCCGTGTTTCGTTAAAGCCTATTTATTTTTGTTACAAGCCGTGTTTCGTTTAAAGGCTGTGTAAAGTTCATTTGTTTCAATGTACCGGTAGGCACCTGCGGCTTATAGACATGTGCGGCTTATTTATGTACAAAATATATTTTTTTTTTTATAATTCAGTGGGTGCAGTTTATATTCAGGTGTGCTTAATAGTCCAGCAATTACGGTACTTTTATTGACTTCCGGGCACTACCCTGATTCTCCACCTTGCACATTCCCACTTGCACATTCCCATCATGGATTAACAATAATGGAGACTCCCTCCAGCCAATGCCTTCACCAATCCATAGACAGGTAATGTGCAAGTGGAAAAAACTGAGGCACCGCTGTGGTATGGAAACAGACATTAGGGCCATCTTGGCCTTGGATCAGAACGGCCTCCTCACTCGCACACCTTCTTGTCGCTGAGGCCAGACACAGTGTCGATGTACTCCTCCTGGATCATGAAGGCTGCCAGGTTGGCCGTGTAGGAGGCCAGGAAGATGACAGCGAAGAAGGCCCACACCAGCACCATGATCTTACTAGTGGTTCCTCTGGGGTTCTCCACAGGCACTGAGTTATTGAAGACCAGAGCCCACAGCAGCCAGATAGACTTCCCTATGGTGAATTTAGAGCCCCCTGTCTCTGGATAGAGAGAGATAAGGTGGACAGACAGAGGGGGGAGTGGGAGAGACAGTGAGTGAGAAAGAAATAGAAAAAGAGAAAGAGAGAGAGAGAGAGAAATGGACATTGAATGGAAAATAAATATCCCCAGGTTACTCACAATGGCATATAACTCAGCATGACCATTTAAATTGCTTCAATGGTGATACCCTGAAATAATAATGACCATACTGTAATAAATGACTTACTCTTTGCACTTTGCAGGCTGCGGTTGTAGCCAACAGGGCTGAAGAACTCGAAAATAAAGACTGTGACGGCGACCACGGACAAGCACATGACGAACATCATCACCCACACAGCTGGGCTGTACGGCTCTGAAACATCACATCACAAAGACAAGGGTTCTGTCCCAAGGTTCTCACTAGCTTGCTACTTAGAATGAAGCTATGGTTGCATCGCAAATTGCCCTAAAAATGATTCAAAACTCCAGCCACCCTAGTCATAGACTGTTGTCTCTGCTACCACACGGCAAGCAGTACCGGAGCGCCAAGTCTAGGCCCAAGAGGCTTCTAAAACAGCTTCTACCCACAAGCCATAAGACTCCTGAACATCTAATCAAATGGCTACCCAGACTATTTGCCCACCCCCTCTTTTACGCTGCTGCTACTCGCTGTTTATTATCTAATCATAGTCATTTTAATAACTCTACCAACAGTACATGTAAATATTACCTCAATTACTTCAACTAACCGGTGCCCCCCGCACATTGACTCTGTATCGGTACCCCTTGTCTATAGTCTCGCTATTGTTATTTTACTCTTGTTCCTTTTATTTCTTATTCATATTTTTTAAACTGCATTGTTGGTTAGGGGCTTGTAAGTAAGCATTTGACTGTAACACTGTAATTACATGTATTATTGTGTTTCATGAAATGTTTTTTTTTGTTATTACACAAGTGGAATAAGGAACCGTCTCATTTTTGGAGGTTCAGATTCTGTCTGACCCGAGTCATATAGGAGTAACTTACAAGCTCAAAATGGTCGACGGTCTCAAGAAAACGACCTTACAGAAAGGGTCAGGCTTGAAGATCCAAGATTTTCTTGGCAAGAGATTACTCTGGGCTCATGCCAGCTAAGACATACTGAGACCAAGCCAAGGACCCTTAGGTTACAATCAAATCAGTGACCCTTGAATCAGACGAAATGGACTTGGGGGAAAAAAACTCCAGGTTGCACACAGTACAGGTCCAGATTGTCTACTAAATCTTACTTGACAGATAGATAAACATCCATGTTTGAAATGGATCATTCAGAGGGGGAAAAAAACACATACATTATGTGCTGATTGAGTGTCTGAAACTAAGACCACATCCAGTCTGTGCTACTTGAGTCGCTGGCTGAGCGAGCTTGTTTCACTTACAGCACAGCCGCCTCCTATGGCCAGATTACTGTGTAATACTGAGTCATATCTGATGAGCTGCCATTACACACTGTATTATCTAAGATCTGGCTGCAGATATAGACGCACCATCACGTCTCAATCGATGGCTGTAGGATTAAAATGCCGGCCTTGTCTGCAGCCTGAGTCTCTGTCTCTACATGCTTGGGAAAAGTCTGGAATTAGGCTGACGCGATTTGAAATGTAGAGGTGTTATCTTAGAGACATTTTACTCTGAAATATCTTGACCCTTCATTATCGAGGGAGGGAGGGAGGGAGGGGGAGGGAGGGGGAGGCATAGCCCATTGGAATAGTGAATTTTATCAAAGGCTACAGTGAAAAATACAAATATCAACGTTTTTATGGCCTTTGTTTCAGATGCTTGTGAAAACCATGCTTGGCAACTTCGATACTAAACCAAGAGGGAGAAATCAAGGTTTTCCTTGTTAATGGGGGGTAACATTGGTTGGGGTATGTCAGGTATTGTGTGTTACAATAGACTCTTCATAGCCCATCATAGGCCCTTCATATGCCCTTCATAGGCCTTCATAAGCTCTTAGTCAGCCCTGCTCACCAAGGAAGGCCGACGGCGAGACGGTGCCGTTGCTACGGGAGACCATGACGCTGATGCCCGTCTCCACGAAGGGCACGGAGAACTCCACAGCCTCTGACCTCTCCTTGTTGACTGTCAGGGAGCCAATGGCCATGTCGGCCCGTTTATAAACCACCTGGTGGGCGGGAGGGGAACTGCAGTTAGGAACAGAAAAAAATGGGCCCATTCACGTTCACAGGCACTCACTTCCAGCTGTCTCAGTAGTAAAATGGTTACGTTAATGAGATCCGAGAGTGAGTTGTGCAACTAAGGAGGAAAAGGGACACCTGCACCTGGTAGTAGCAGGAGCCTAGCCACCCGGTGGCTGTATAAACACAGCAACACACCCTTAGCTGTGCTGTCACTGTGAATGTGGGTTGACACATCCCCATCTCTTCTCTGTTAGCCACCCGTATTAATCCCGGCACCCAGAGGGGGATTGTCTTCCCTGGAAATAGCGAGGCATTTGCCCAAGACTCCAAGCCAAACACTCCCGAGTTACTTCACCATGGGAATACTAATCTATTTGACAGTTCTTGGTCTCATTCTGTCTCCCGTTTACTTTCAGGGGATTTTGAGGAGGAATTGCATGGCACCCCTTGAACACGTTTTTTTGAAAGCGAGAAGAAAGAGAGAAGAAGAAATACATGACCCCTGACCTCCCCGACCATGCCATTCCACTGCCCATCACTCCCCCTCTTCCCGTGTCTGCCATTGGTCACCAGGTAGAGGTCATAGGAGAAGCCCACTATTTTGGCCAATCGCTTGAGGACGTCAATGCAGAAGCCTTTGCAGCAGTGCTTCGATGATTTCTCATCCACCGGCACACTGTGGTTACAGATAGAGCGAGGGAGGGAAGGAGAGAAAGACAGGGAGGGAGATGTTAGAGACAGGAGGCAGAGGAAAGAGAGAAACAGAAGGGAGACACAGAAGGGCAAGGAGTGAACGTATGAATTATTAGCGAGAGCTGTAGTTTCTGGATCAATACTGCCTGTAGTTGGACTGCTCAGTTTTAGAGAAGGGAGGCATATCAGGACAGACAGGAGAGGAGGACTGCATAAAAACTGGATGAATTGTCATTTTTCAGGGTGGGTTATCCTCAGCAGGGGACGAGGAGATTTAACAGGACATACGTGGACTCTTTCTAAGCATGTAGCTTTACAATAGGAATGTCGACAGAAAAAGCCTATTGACATATTAAAAGTTAAGTTTAACTGGGCAAATATCAATGTGTGGTCCCTCCCTGTATGCCCACTATGATAACCAACCAGTCAGCGCAGGTGTTGCGATTCCAATGGAATGTTAAAAGCAGGCTGATTAACTGGGGCAATCTCTCTGAGCCAATACAATTGATGGAACTTTCCGCGGGCTTTGTTAGCAGACGTCTTATCAGAGACAGGCTGGGAACACATAACTCACTAAACAGACCTCCAGAGACCAGGACAGACTGTGAAACACCGAGTGAGAGTTTATAAACGAGTACAAGAGAGAATAAACAACAGCATGTCAATGAAAGAAAACTGGCAAAGCATGTGGTTAGACTACGTGTGGTTAGACTACGCTGCATCCCAAAAATGTACGTTTAAAAAAAAAAAAATATTTAAAAGTATATTTCTACCTTGTGTGTAGCGCGGAGCTGTTAGCCAAAATCAAGAGTAGAGCAAAGAAGCTGATGATGTCATAGGGTCACTGGGCACCATTGTGGCGCACGGCATAGATTTACTTTGACAATTATAAAGACATTTTCAAAGTCTAAAGGGTTTATTACTTATTTACTGCAATTCAGTTGCTAAATCTTTACAAATTCCCTGCAATTCTTTTCCGTGAATGGCTTGAGGGGAGGGAATGTAACCAGGTGACATCATAGGTAGAGTGGAGTAAAACATTGTATTTGAAACACACTCTCAATAAACTATATCAATAACATGGAGCAACATAACCAACCACAATTATCATTTTTGTATTACCCTTTAAGCTTATGATAGTTACAACATTTAAACTATGTTGGTTACATGTTGGTCATGGTTAAAACATCTACATGGTTAGACCATGGTCAGTCATGGTTAAATATGTCCATGGTTAGACCATGGTCAGTCATGGTTAAATATATCCATGGTTAGACCATGGTCAGTCATGGTTAAATATGTCCATGGTTAGACCATGGTCAGTCATGGTTAAATATGTCCATGGTTAGACCATGGTCAGTCATGGTTAAATATGTCCATGGTTAGACCATGGTCAGTCATGGTTAAATATATCCATGGTTAGACCATGGTCAGTCATGGTTAAATATCTACATGGTTAGACCATGGTCAGTCATGGTTAAATATATCCATGGTTAGACCAGGGTAGGTCATGGTAAAACATCCGCCCCAGTAGCAGGCCTTACTTGGTGGTGTTGAGCGGTAGTCTGCAGGGTACTGAGTCCCGGATGCAGGAGTTGGTGCCTGGGTCGGCTGGCTCCACAATGACAAAGGGCCTCTCCTCCAGGGTGACCACCTTGAGGTGCTGGGTGTCGTCCAGCGGCTTGAGAAAGGAGCCGTAGCGTGAAAAGGGCTGGATAATGAGATCCAGAACACCGTTCTGCCACGTGCCAACCTGCAGGAGATCATTTAGAGCCATTTAGGAAGTACACTTGTAGTAGTACAGTTTTTGCACTATTCCTGACATTTAATCTTAGTAAAAAGTCCCTGTCTTAGGTCAGTTAGGATCACCACTTTATTTTAAGAATGTGAAATGTCAGAATAATAGTAGAGAGAATGATTTATTTCAGCTTTAATTTCTTTCATCACATTCCCAGTGAATCAGAAGTTTTCATACACTCAATTAGTATTTGGTAGAATTGCCTTTAAATTGTTTAACTTGGGTCAAACGTTTCGGGTAGCCTTCCACAAGCTTCTCACAATAATTTGGGTGAATTTTGGCCAATTCCTCCAGAGCTGGTGTAACTGAGTCAGGATTGTAGGCCTCCTTGCTCCCTCACGCTTTTTCTGTTCTGCCCACAAATGTTTTACAGGATTGAGGTCAGGGCTTTGTGATGGCCACTCCAATACCTTGACTTTGTTGTCCTTAAACTATTTTGCCACAAATTTGGAAGTATGCTTGGGGTCATTGTCCATTTGGAAGACCCATTTGCGACCAAGCTTTAACTTCCTGACTGATATCTTGAGATGTTGCGTCAATATATCCACATCATTTTCTTTCCTCATGATGCCATCTATTTTGTGAAGTGCACCAGTCCCTCCTGCAGCAAAGCACCCTCACAACATGATGCTGCCACCCCCGTGCTTCACGGTTGGGGTGGTGTTCTTCGGCTTGCAGGCCTCCCCTTTTTCCTCCAAACATAACGATGGACATTATGGCCAAACAGTTCTATTACTGTTTCATCCGACCAGAGGACATTTTTCCAAAAATTACAATCTTTGTCCCCATGTGCAGTTGCAAACGGTAGTCTGGCTTTTTTATGGCGGTTTTGGAGCAGTGGCATCTTCCTTGCTGAGCGGCCTTTCAGATTATGTCGATATAGGACTCGTTTAACTGTGGATATAGAACCTTTTGTACCTGTTTCCTCCATTATCTTCACAGGGTCCTTTGCTGCTGTTCTGGGATTGATTTGCACTTTTTGCACCAAAGTACGTTCATCTCTAGGAGACAGAATGCGTCTCCTTCCTGAGCGGTATGACAGCTGTGTGGTCCCATGGTGTTTATACTTGCGTACTATTGTTTGTACAGATGAACCTAGTACCTTCAGGCGTTTGGAAATTGCTCCCAAGGATGAAATAGACTTGTGGAGGTCTACAATTTTTTTCTGAGGTCTTGGCTGATTTATTTTCATTTTCCCATGATGTCAAGCAAAGAGGCACTGAGTTTGAAGGTAGGCCTTGAACTACATCCACAGGTACACCTCCAATTGACTCAAATGATGTCAATTATCCTATCAGAAGCTTCTAAAGCCATGACATCATTTTCTGGAATTTTCCAAGTTGTTTAAAGGCACAATCAACTTAGTGTATGTAGACTTCTGACCCACTGGAATTGTGATACAGTAAATTATAAGTGAACTAATCTGTCTGTAAACAATTGTTGGAAAAAATGACTTGTGTCATGCACAAAGTAGATGTCCTAACTGACTTGCCAAAACTATAGTTTGTTAACAAGAAATTTGAGGAGTGGTTGAAAAACGACTTTTAATGACCTCGACCTAAGTGTATGTAAACTTTCGACTTCAACTGTATGTGGATCGTGAGGAGGAAAAAGGAAACCTTTTGTGCGACGCACATTTCTCTTTTACTCACTGCCTGGGTTTGCGGTACGTGTCGCATGTGCTAAACACTTGAGAGTGTTTCGTGTGTGTCGGCGGTCAAGTTTACATTGGAGACTGCATACTGGGGGGAAATAAAAACCAGGAGTGAACGCAACCTGTGTTGAAGTGATTCACTAATTCATTCAAGTGAGTGCTTTGAGAGAACCATTTCCCCAGTTCTTCTTCAGGGTTACTTGAACTCGTGAGGTTCTAATATCACTACAATGTATTAGACGTATACCTGTCGACCATGGAATGGCCTACACGTTTATTTTATTATCCTAATATTTGGAATCAGGGTTATTTTATACTATAGGGAACAGTAAGTTACAGTATTTACGGATCTATGGAGACTACAGACGGACAGTATATCATTTGTGGTCATGTGTAAACGTGTATCCGACCAATACAATTTGATTTGATTTGATTTGAAGCGGTCAGACTTTTCCCATTACATAATGTGGTCTCGGGTCAAAAACTGGTCCCAGAGCTCAATCGTCCACGGCTTGTTCACTCACCCTTACTGATCAGAGCCCAGAGCACTCAGAGGAGATAGGAAATTAACTGAAGGAGCACTACTACAGAATCCATGTTATCACACAGCTGCAACTGGGTCAGATTAACCCACCTTGACAGTACGGAGGCATATCACGGTTCATGCTGAACAAATTCCTCCTGTTGTGAATGGATATCATGGAATCACCAGGCCTTGAGGCAACAATGTGGGTGAACGTACAGAGTGCTGAAAGGTTAGTTGAAAACAGCAGGAATGGAGTGAATGGAGAGCTGAGGCAAGTGCATGGGCTTTCTCTCTCTCGGGGGAACAAACATTAGACGTCGAGTTAGCCAGTTAACGACAGCTAACAAGGTTGACAACACATTAAATAAGGGGTAAGTAGACACATCCGATGGACTGTGATAGTGCGGTAAGGGTGGTTAGCAAGTTGAGGGGAGAGACTGTGTGTACGTGTGTATGAGGATAAGTTAGCCAGACTTGATGGGTGTGAAATGGTGGTTAGCGAGCGTGTCAGATAATTAGCGGTTAGCATGCTAACTCACTGACCTCCTCCCAGCTTTTCCCCTCGGAGTAGGAAATCACATCCAGCACTGGATTAGACAGGTAGCCATCACTGTTGAACGAGTAGTCCCGGCCACTCAGCGTAATGTTACTGAAAAACCTGGAAGACAGGAAATGGAGTGTGGGAATGGCAGACAGAAAGAGAAAGAAATAGAAACAGGGAGAGAGAGAGAAATAGAGAGGCACACTAAACAACTTTCAGCACAAACAGACAGAGAAACTGAGAAACAGGAGACGGAAAAACAGAGAAACGGAGGGGCATGCTAGACTTTCAGCAAGATTCGAGTTTTAGCTGGAAGTGACAGGGAAGGCGATGAGAGTGGCAGCGAGAGTGGCAGCGAGAGTGGCAGCGAGAGAGAGAGAGAGAGAGAGAGAGAGAGAGAGAGAGAGAGAGAGAGAATGAGAGAAGCAGGGGACACTTAATACTAGATATCTTTCATGTGTCTTCAGCTGCAAGCTTTGTAGTTGAAAGACTAGAGTAGCAGAGTGGCAGGGTGAGAGACAGCAGGCTGTAGCTGGGCAGTTAGGCACTACACGAGAGATCTCTCTATGTCCCAAGCTGCTTGTTATTATGTTCCAGCCATTGTTCAGTTACAGGTAGCTACGTGAGAGGAAAATGTAAATAAATCAATGACTTGATGAACAAAACACGGGAGCTTGCCATTGGAGTAGCCAAAGTTCTGCAAACGGCAAGTAGTTTCTGCTTATCACGTGAATAATGTGAAATTGTGAGTGGTTGAGACTTGCAAAGACTGCAGTATGCAGCAATGTAGGGCAGGCAGGCTATTTTCCATCATCTTCAGCGCATCTGTATCTCGTTGATATCGAGAGTGCTAATGGATTCCTGGCCCTGCCCTGATAATCAGGAGTAAAAGCTATAGAGCAAAACTACACTAGCTGTTGGCTTTCATGTTTTTCATGTTGCTGTTAGGGGCAGTCTGTCGGTTACCGAGTCTGAGATGCTTCCGTGTCGCCATGACAACACTGCACCTAAAAGCACCATTCACAGAGGACGCCAGTCAGATAGAATGTTGAAAAACCAATGCCAGGTCGCTTTTTCTCTCCCTTCCTTCAAAAGGCATTTGGAATTTTTCTCGTCAGCGCTTTCTTGTTTTCATGATGCAGCAATCGCTGATTGAAGATGCCCTCATTTCCTTTCATCCAGCCATTCTTTACACGAGGCTGTCACATAGAAAGCCTGCCACACAACATGAGATGTTTGTCTGCGTCTCACCCACTGCCCTCTCTCCAACTTCACAAGAGTATTGAGCTGAATTATGACCTATAATTTATGGGTATTTCTAGATCCATATAGCAGGAGAAATGATTCACATTCTGGCACATGATAAGGCAGGCTGGAGCCCTACTTCTAGGGGCTGTGCTGATCTTCCTATCCATCCTGTTGCTACTGTATATAGTATATGAGGGGCAATAATGGAATGCAACGTAATGGAGTGCAATGCAAATGAGCTAGAAGGCTGTATATGTTTATAAAGGCTGTATGAAGGAGTCACAAAGGGCATTATTACTTTTCACACATGATTTGTCAAACCAAGCCAATAAAGAGAATACTGACGGCAAATAGAAATCCAATAGAAAGCAGAAAAAAATGAAAGCAGAAAACACCCTTGGTCTCTATTCTACATTCAAATGATTATTTCATGGTTTTGAAAAACAGAGAAGAAATTCTGCTGAAAAAATACAAAACTATTCAGTGGTTGCTTTTCTTATAAGATGAAAAAAGACAATGTGTTAATGTTAGCATTCACTTGAACTCTGCAATGCCACTGATCTCTCTTGGTGAGTGCCATGTTGTCATGGCGACCCACAGTCATTGACATTACATTTGTTTCCACAGATGCCGAACATTGTGAGGTGAACAAGCTACGGAATATTTGAATATAGATTTGTCTCTCGTACCGTAACAAAGACAACTCATAATGGCTAATGCATTCAGACAGATAAATATGGAGGGAGGGATAGAGAGAGAGAGAGGGAGAGAGAGAGAGAGATGGATATGGGGAGTAGGGGTGAAGGGTTTGAGGAGGGGGGTTACTAGCTATTTAAACATCATACAACATTCACATTAATGTACTCTCTTTAGAGCTGCATTTGCATGCCCCCTCCCCCTTCTATTAGATTCTCCCATGCCTCACTGGTGCCAGCTCCTCCATTAGGAAACGGGACAGTTCATGTGGTGGGAAGGGGGGGTATGGGAACTGTTTGGTGTGTCCCTATGCTGTTGACAGTGCTCCTGCCATGATACTGATGGCTCGGGAGATACAGAGAGAGGCCAGAGGAGCTTTGGTGCCTGGTTGGGTTCGTGGCTGTGTGTGACTGCCTCCAATATTTCTACCCTGCATTTGTATTTGAATTCATTAAGGATCCCCATTAGCTGCTGCCAAGGCAGCAGCTACTCTTCCTGGGTTCCAGCAACATTAAGGCAGTTGTGTACAATTTAAAATTGTATATAACACTTTTCACAACACATTAAGTGTGTGTGCCCTCAGGCCACTACTCTACTTCCACATATCTAAGCCAACACAATCAATTATCCTATTTACATGTAAAACGATGAAGCATCAGATCCCTTTTAGAGAAGGGAAGGGGAGGAGAGAGATGGGGGGGGGGAGAAGGTAAAGGGAAGAAACGGAGTGATGAGAAAAAGAGTGAACCAGGGAGGAAGAGAAGAGAGAGAGAGAGAGAGAGGGTTGTGAAATTACAATAGATGGGAGAGCGTGGGAGGGAAGGAGGGAAGGAGGGAGAGAGAGAAGGAAATTAGATTGAGGATGAGATTGAATGGTGTAATAAAAACAAAGCATAAAGAGCATAGCAGTGGGAGAGAAACAGGGAGGAGAGAGGGGTGCAGGGATGACAGAGGAGCAGAGAGGTACGGAAGGGGATGCAGATGAAAGATAGAAAGAATTGTGAGAAAAAGAAGGGAGAGCGGTGAGAGGTAGATGACTGTAGTTTTACCTTGACTGGTCAAAAAATGCATTAAAGAGACCCATTATAGCTGACACATTAACAATGAATGAAGTAGGTGGTAATTAATACATAAATTGGTACCATTTAGGCCTTTGGTAACAAGTTATTGCCTTCAGAAAGTATTGACACCCCTTGAAATTGATTACATTGAGATTTCTTGTAAAAATGTCAAAGTGGAATTATGTTTTTTGAAATTTGTAAAAATGTATAAAAAATGAAAAGCTGGGGCCTCCCGGGTGGCGCAGTGGTTAAGGGCGCTGTACTGCAGCGCCAGCTGTGCCATCAGAGTCCCTGGGTTCGCGCCCAGGCTTTGTCGTAACCGGCCGCGACCGGGAGGTCCGTGGGGCGACGCACAGGTCCGTGGCCTTGCGTCGCCCGGGTTAGGGAGGGCTTGGTTGGTAGGGGTGTCCTTGTCTCATCGCGCACCAGCGACTCCTGTGGCGGGCTGGGCGCAGTGTGCGCTAGCCAAGGTGGCCAGGTGCACGGTGTTTCCTCCGGCGCATTGGTGCGGCTGTCCGGGTTCGATGCGCACTGTGTTAAGAAGCAGTGCGGCTTGGTTGGGTTGTGTATCGGAGGATGCATGACTTTCAACCTTCGTCTCTCCCGAGCCCGTACGGGAGTTGTAGCGATGAGACAAGATAGTAGCTACTACAACAATTGGATACTATGAAAAAGGGGTAAAATTAAAAATAAATAAAATGATTATAATTTATTTTTTTTTTAAATGAAAAGCTGAAATGTCGTGTCGATAAATATCTAATGTCAATACGTACTTTTATGGCATGTCAAAATAAGTTCAGGAGTAAAAATATGCTTAACAAGTCACATAATAAGTTGCAGGACTCACTCTGTGTGCAATAATAGTGTTTAACATGATTTAAAGAATGACTACCTCATCTCTGTACCCCACACATATACTATTATCTGTAAGGTCCCTCAGTCGACCAGTGAACTTCAAACACAGATTCAACAACAAAGACCAGGGATGTTTTCCAATGGCAGTAAAGAAGGGCACCTATTTGTAGGGTAAAAATAAGAAAAGCATACTTTTTAATATTCCTGTAAGCATGGTGAAGTTATTAATTACACTTTGGATGGTGTATCAATAAACCCAGTCACTACAAATACACAGGTGTCCTTCCTAACCCAGTTGCCAGAGAGGAAGGAAACTGCTCAGGGATTTCACCATGAAGCCGAAGGTGACTTTAAAACAGTTACATAGTTTAGTTACAGAGTTTAATGGTTGTTATAGGAGAAAACTGAGGATGAATCAACAACATTATAGAAACTCAACAAAACTACACTAATTGACTGAGTGAAAAGATATAAGCCTGTACAGATTTTTTTTTCTTTCAAAACATGCCTCCTGTTTGCAACAAGGCAATAAAGTAATACTGCAAAAAATGTGGCAAAGCAATGAACCTTTTGTCCTGAATTCAACACATTACTGAGTACAACTCTCCATATTTTCAAGCTTAATGGTGGCTGCTTTATGTTATGTGTAATCTTGTAATCGTTAAGGACTGGGGAGTTTTCAGGATAAAAAATCAACTGAGGCATCAATTGAGGCAAAGGCTAAATCCTAGAGGAAAACCTGGTTCAGTCTGCTTTCCACCAGACACTGGGAAATTAATTCACCTTTCAGTAGGACTATAACCTAAAACACAAGGCCAAATCTTCACAGTTTCTTATCAAGAAGACAGTGAATGTTCTTGAGTGGCTGAGCAACAGTTTTTACTTAAATCTGCTTGAAAATCTATGGCAAGACCTGAAAATGGTTGTCTAGCAACAATCAATTTGACAGAGCTTGAAGAATTCTTAACAGAATAACGGGTAAATGTTGCACAATCCAGGTGTGCAAAGCTCTTAGCGAATTGCTCAGAAAGACATACAGCTGTAATCGCTGCCAAAGGGGACTCTTACATGTATTGACTCAGGCATGTGAATATTTATGTAAATTAGATATTTCTGTTTTTCATTTTCAATACATTTCTACACATTTCTAAAAACATGTTTTCAGTTTTTGTGTGTAGATGTGTGAAATTTTTATTTTTTTAAATCCATTCAGGCTGTAACACACATAAAATGTGGAATAAGTAAAGGGGTATGAATACTTTCAGAAAGCACTGTATCTACAGCCTATCAGTAACATTTCAACTAATGATCTACTAACCTTTGCCCTAACCCTTACCCTTACCCTAACCCTAAACTTAACCCTTGCCCTAACCCTTACTCTAAACCTAACCATAACAAGCAGTTACGTAACAAGCTTAGCAAGCAGTTTGCTTACCAACAGAGAGTACGACCATCTGCACAGCATCTACAGATTGAACACCCGGACTATCCAGATCAAGTATGACCATGTCTTTGTGGCTATAATGGAATACATCCTCAGCAGTTCATTTAATCCCCCAATGCTAGTCAGTAAACTAGCTTGATTAGCAAAGACAAGTCATGTATTTTAACTTGATTTACATGGACTCAACATGGCATGCACAGTACCTTTAACTTGATTCACATGGACTCAACAAGCTATGTACAGTTGAAGTCGGAAGTTGACATACACTTAGGTTAGGACATCAACTTTGTGTATGACACAAGTCATTTTTCCAACAATTGTTTACAGACAGATTATTTTAATTCTAATTCACTGTATTACAATTCCAGTGGGTTAGAAGTTTACATACACTAAATTGACTGTGCATTTAAACAGCTTGGAAAATTCCAGAAAATGATGTCATGGCTTTAGAAGCTTCTGATAGGCTAATTGACATCATTTGAGTCAATTGGAGGTGTACCTGTAGATGTATGTCAGTGCCTACCATCAAACTCTGTGTCTCTTTGCTTGAGATCATGGGGAAATCAAAATAAATCAGCCAAGACCTCAGAAAAAGAATTGTAGACCTCCACAAGTCTGGTTCATCCTTGGGAGCAATTTCCAAACGCCTGAAGGTACCACGTTCATCTGTACAAACAATAGTATGCAAGTATAAACACCATGGGACCACGCAGCCATGGGACCCTGACTCAGTTACACCAGCTCTGTCAGGAGGAATGGGCCAAAATTCACCCAACTAATTGTGGGAAGCTTGTGGAAGGCTATCCAAAATGTTTGACCCAAGTTAAACAATATAAAGGCAATGCTACCAAATACTATCTGACCCACTGGGAAAGTATAAGGTATAAACACCATGGGACCACGCAGCCGTCATACCGCTCAGGAAGGAGACGCCTCCTGTCTCCTAGAAATTAACGTACTTTGGTGGGAAAAGTGCAAATCAATCCCAGAACAACAGCAAAGGACCTTGTGAAGATGCTGGAGGAAACAGGTACAAAGGTATCTATATCCACAGTAAAACGAGTCCTATATTGACATAAATTGAAAAGCAGATCAACAATGAAGACGCCACTGCTCCAAAACCGCCATCAAAAAAGAAAGACTACGGTTTGAAACTGCACAAGACCGTACTTTTTGGAGAAATGTCCTCTGGTCTGATGAAACAAAAATAGAACTGTTTGGCCATAATGACCATCTTTATGTTTGGAGGAAAAACTGGGAGGCTTGCAAGCCGAAGAACACCATCCCAACCGTGAAGCATGGGGGTGGCAGCATCAAGTTGTGGGGGGGCTTTGCTGCAGGAGGGACTGGTGCACTTCACAAAATAGATGGTATCATGAGGAAAGAAAATTATATGGATATATTGAAGCAACATCTCAAGACATCAGTCAGGAAGTTAAAGCTTGGTCGCAAATGGGTCTTCCAAGTGGACAATGAACCCAAGCATACTTCCAAAGTTGTGGCAAAATGGCTTAAGGACAACAAAGTCAAGGTATTGGAGTGGCCATCACAAAGCCTTGACCTCAATCCCATAGAAAATATGTGGGCAGAACTGAAAAAGCTTGTGCGATTAAGGAGGCCAACAATCCTGACTCTGTTTCACAAGCTCTGTCAGGAGGAATGGGCCAAAATTCATGCAACTTATTGTGGGAAGCTTGTGGGAAGCTTATTGTGGAAAGCTTCCGATGGTTCAGTCTACGCTGATTAGTTGAATTTGTCCGCTCGGCGGCTGAGCGGAGCGAATTTGAAACAAGTGGAGAAGTAAACAAGGAGACTGAGTTGTGAAAATCTAACGATAACAATTGACGTGAGTATAAATGTTGCGATTGTAAGACTCACAGACTTGTTTACGTGCTGCTGTGCGTGTTGTTGCCAACCTTACTTTGCAACCTTACTTGCTACTTTTTAAAACTTTTTAATTACCGTTTATATTTTTAGTTTTTCCCTCACTCAACTTTTTTTCATTCAACTTTTTCACTCCTGACATTTTACCTGGACATGGTTTGTCAGGACCTCCAACAGCCGAAGCTAAGTAGTAACATTAACATGATGCCTTCTAATTGCAGTCGCTGTACTCATAATATACAGGAGAACGATCGCCTTACGGCGAAGATAGCTGTGCTGCAAGCCCAGCTTCAGATGCAATCGTTAGGCAAGGGTAATTTCAGTCTAGGAATGTATGAAACAGTGTCTGTGCCACCAGTAAGTACAGATAGTAGTATAAATCCCCTCGCACAGTCCCCACAGCCGGACAACTTTCTCATGGCTTCTGGAGGGAAATGCTGTAGGAATGCTCAACCGGTGTCGCCCATCCAGCCGACAGAAACGTTCAACCGATTCTCCCCATTAAGCAGCGAGTCGGAGTCAGAGTGTCACGCCCTGACCTTAGAGATCAATTTTATGTCTCTATTTTGGTTTGGTCAGGGCGTGGGTTGGGGTGGGCATTCTCTGTTTTGTGTTCTATGTTTTCGATTTCTGTGTGTTTGGCTGGGTGTGGTTCTCAATCAGAGGCAGCTGTCTATCGTTGTCTCTGATTGAGAACCATACTTAGGTAGCCTTTTCCCACCTGTGTTTTGTGGGTAGTTATTTTCTATTTTGTGTGTCTGCACCAGACAGAACTGTTTCGGTTTCGTTTGTTGTCTTTGTTGTTTTGTTATTCAGTGTTCAGTTCTATTAATAAATCATGAACACTTACCACGCTATACTTTGGTCCACTTCTTCATGTAACGTTGACCGTTACACAGAGGCCGAGCCTTCTCTGGTCTCTACTCCTCCCGCTACGGGGTCTGAGACGCCGAAGGCTCCCACCATTAGCTCTGACAAATTGAAAACCCTAGTCATTGGCGACTCCATTACCCACAGTATTAGACTTAAAATGAATCATCCAGCGATCATACACTGTTTACCAGGGGGCAGGGCTACTGACGTTAAGGCTAATCTGAAGATGGTGCTGGCTAAAGCTAAAACTGGCGAGTGTGGAGAGTATAGGGATGTTGTTATCCACGTCGGCACCAACGATGTTAGGATGAAACAGTCAGAGGTCACCAAACGCAACATAGCTTCAGCGTGTAAATCAGCTAGAAAGATGTGTCGGCATCAAGTAATTGTCTCTGGCCGCCTCCCAGTTAGGGGGAGTGATGAACTCTACAGCAGAGTCGCACAACTCAATCGCTGGTTGAAAACTGTTTTCTGCCCCTCCCAAAAGATAGAATTTGTAGATAATTGGCCCTCTTTCTGGGATTCACCCACAAACAGGACCAAGCCTGGCCTGTTGAGGAGTGATGGACTCCATCCTAGCTGGAGGGTGCTCTCACCTTATCTACGAACATAGACAGGGCTCTAACTCCCTTAGTTCCACAATGAAATAGGGTGCAGGCCAGACAGCAGGCTGTTAGGTTTTTCCTAGCCACCATGCTTCTTCACCTGCATTGCTTGCTGTTTGGGGTTTTAGGCTGGGTTTCTGTAGAGCACTTTGAGATATCAGCTGATGTACGAAGGGCTATATAAATACATTTGGTTTGATTTGTTAGCCAGCATGGTAGAGTCTGCCACTAGCACAGTCAGTGTAGTCAGCTCAGCTATCCCCATTGAGACCGTGTCTGTGCCTCGACCTAGGTTGGGAAAAACTAAACGTGGCGGTGTTCGCCTTAGCAATCTCACTAGAATAAAGACCTCCTCCATTCCTGCCATTGTTGAAAGATATTGTGATACCTCACATCTCAAAATAGGGCTACTTAATGTTAGATCCCTCACTTCCAAGGCAGTTACTGTCAATGAACTAATCACTGATCATAATCTTGATGTGATTGGCCTGACTGAAACATGGCTTAAGCCTGATGCATTTACTGTGTTAAATGAGGCCTCACCTCCTGGTTACACTAGTGACCATATCCCCCGTGCAGGTGTTGCTAACATTTACGATAGCAAATTTCAATTTACAAAAAAAAAACGTTTTCGTCTTTTGAGCTTCTAGTCATGAAATCTATGCAGCCTACTCAATCACTTTTTATAGCTACTGTTTACAGGCCTCCTGGGCCATATAGAGCATTCCTCACTGAGTTCCCTGAATTCCTATCGGACCTTGTAGTCATAGCAGATAATATTCAAATTTTTGGTGACTTTAATATTCACATGGAAAAGTCCACAGACCCACTCCAAAAGGCTCTCGGAGCCATCATCGACTCAGTGGGTTTTTGTCCAACATGTCTCTGGACCTACTCATTGCAACAGTCATACTCTGGACCTAGTTTTGTCCTGTGGAATAAATGTTGTGGATATTAATATTTTTCCTCATAATCCTGGACTATCGGACCATCATTTTATTTAGTTTGCAATCGCAACAAATAATCTGCTCAGACCCCAACCAAGGAGCATCAAAAGTCGTGCTATAAATTCTCAGACAACCCAAAGATTCCTTGATGCCCTTCCAGACTCCCTCTGCCTATCCAAGGATGTCAGAGGACAAAAATCAGTTAACCACCTAACTGAGGAACTCAATTTAACCTTGCGCAATACCCTAGATGCAGTTGCACCCCTAAAAACTAAACACATTTGTCATAAGAATCTAGCTCCCTGGTATACAGAAAATACCTGAGCTCTGAAGCAAGCTTCCAGAAAAAATGGAACTGAAATGGCGCCACACCAAACTGGAAGTCTTCCGACTAGCTTGAAAAGACAGTACCGTGCAGTATTGAAGAGCCCTCACTGCTGCTCGATCATCCTATTTTTCCAACCTAACCTAATCCAACCTAAAAATAAGAACAATCCGAAATTTATTTTTGATACTGTCGGAAAGTTAACTAAAAAGCAGCATTACCCAAGAGAGGATGGCTTTCACTTCAGCAGTAATAAATACATTAACTTCTTTGAGGTAAAGATCATGATCATTAGAAAGCAAATTACGGACTCCTCTTCAAATCTGCGTATTCCTCGAAAGCTCAGTTGTCCTGAGTCTGCACAACTCTGCCAGGACCTAGGATCAAGGGAGACACTCAAGTGTTTTAGTACTATATCTCTGGACACAATGATGACAATAATCATGGCCTCTAAACCTTCAAGCTGCATACTGGACCCTATTCCAAATAAACTACTGAAAGAGCTGCTTCCTGTGCTTGGCCCTCCTATGTTGAACATAATAAATGGCTCTCTATTCACTGGATGAGTACCAAACTCACTAAAAGTGGCAGTAATAAAGCCTCTCTTGAAAAAGCCAAACCTTGACCCAGAAAATATTTTTTTTAACTATCGGCCTATATCGAATCTTCCATTCCTCTCAAAAATGGTCGAAAAAGCTGTTGCGCAGCAACTCACTGCCTTCCTGAAGACAAGCAATGTATACGAAATGCTTCAGTCTGGTTTTAGACCCCATCACAGCACTGAGACTGCACTTGTGAAGGTGGTAAATTACCTTATAATGGCGTCAGACCGAGGCTCTGCATCTGTCCACCTGCTCCTAGACCTTAGAGCCGCATTTGATACCATCGATCACCACATTCTTTTGGAGAGATTGGAAACCCAAATTGGTCTACACTGACAAGTTCTGGCCTGGTTTAGATCTTATCTGTCGGAAAGATATCAGTTTGTCTCTGTGAATGGTTTGTCTTCTGACAAATCAACTGTAAATTTCGGTGTTCCTCAAGGTTCTGTTTTAGGACCACTATTGTTTTCACTATATATTTTACCTCTTGGGGATGTCATTCGAAAACATAATGTTAACTTTCACTGCGATGCGGATGACACACAGCTGTACATTTCAATGAAACATGGTGAAGCCCCAAAATTGCCCTCGCTAGAAGCCTGTGTTTCAGACATAAGGAAGTGGATGGCTGCAAACTTTCTACTATTAAACTCTGACAAAACAGAGATGCTTGTTCTAGGTCCCAAGAAACAAAGAGATCTTCTGTTGAATCTGACAATTAATCTTGCTGGTTGTATAGTCGTCTCAAATAAAACTGTGAAGGACCTCGGTGTTACTCTGGACCCTGATCTCTCTTTTGACGAACATATCAAGACTGTTTCAAGGACAGATTGTTTCCATCTTACGTAACATTGCAAAAATCTGAAACGTCCTGTCCAAAAATGATGCAGAAAAATTAATCCATGCTTTTGTTACTTCTAGGTTAGACTACTGCAATGCTCAACTTTCCGGCTACCCGGATAAAGCACTAAATAAACTTCAGTTAGTGCTAAATATGCCTGCTAGAATCCTGACTATAACCCAAAAATTTGATCATATTACTCCAGTGCTAGCCTCCCTACACTGGCTTCCTGTTAAGGCAAGGGCTGATTTCAAGGCTTTACTGCTAACCTATAAAGCATTACATGGGCTTGCTCCTACCGATCTTTCCGATTTGGTCCTGCCGTACATACCTGCACGTACGCTATGGTCACAAGATGCAGGCCTCCTAATTGTCCCTAGAATTTCAAAGCAAACAGCTGGAGGAAGGGCTTTCTCCTATAGAGCTCCATTTTTTATGGAATGGTCTGCCTACCTATGTGAGAGACGCAGACTCGGTCTCAAGCTTTAAGTCTTTACTGAAGACTCATCTCTTCAGTAGGTCATATGATTGAGTGTAGTCTGGCCCAGGAGTGTGAAGGTGAACGGAAAGGCTCTGGAGCAACGAACTACCCTTGCTGTCTCTGCCTGGCCGGTTCCCCTCTCTCCACTGGGATTCTCTGCCTCTAACCCTAATACAGGGGCTGAGTCACTGGCTTACTGGTGGTCTTCCATGCCGTCCCTAGGAGGTGTCCATCACTTGAGTGGGTTGAGTCACTGATGTGGTCTTCCTGTCTGGGTTGGCGCCCCCCTTGGGTTGTGCCGGGGCGGAGATCTTCGTGGGCTATACTCGGCCTTGTCTCAGGATGGTAAGTTGGTGGTTGAAGATATCCCTCTAGTGGGGTGGAGGCTGTGCTTCAGCAAAGTGGGTGGGGTTATATCCTGCCTGTTTGGCCCTGTCTGGGGGTATCATCGGATGGGGCCACAGTCTCCTGACCCCTCCTGTCTCAGCCTCCAGTATTTATGCTGCACTAGTTTAAGTGTCGGGGGGCTAGGGTCAGTCTGTTATATCTGGAGTATTTCTCCTGTCTTATCCGGTGTCCTGTGTGAATTTAAGTATGCTCTCTCTAATTATCTCTCTAATTCTGGCATGAGGACTCCTTGCTGTCCCCAGTCTACCTGGCCGTGCTGCTGCTCCAGTTTCAACTGTTCTGCCTGCGGCTATGGAACCCTGACCTGTTCACCGGACGTGCTACCTGTCCCAGACCTGCTGTTTTGAACTCTCTAGAGACAGCAGGAGCGGTAGAGATACTCTCAATGATCGGCTATGAAAAGACATTTACTCCTGAGGTGCTGACTTGTTGCACCCTCGACAACTACTGTGATTATTATTATTTGACCATGCTGGACAGGGAATTTTTACTAGGATTAAATGTCAGGAATTGTGAAAAACGGAGTTGAAATGTATTTGGCTAAGGTGTATGTAAACTTCCGACTTCAACTGTATCTTTAACTTAATTTACATGAACGCAACAAGTCTTGCACCTTTTAACTTGATTCATATGGACATAAGTCATGTATCTTTAACTTGATTCACAAGTTAGCATGGTTCAACACAGGAACATGACTCATGTTCTGGTTGTGATTCATGGCTCATTACTTTATTCTGACAGATACTGCATACGGACGGACACAGACACACAGCATGTACCCATGGCTCATGTATCTTTCAGACAAATGTACTGACTGAGTGACACGAGAGGGACTTGGAGGAGTCACCTATGAGACACGGATGACAGGCAGCAAAAGACAGACGGAGGGAGATACAGAGACTTCTCATACACAACTGAGAACTAGACAGGGAGAGAGAGGGAACATGAGGGCGAGAGAGAGAGGGAGAGGGGTTGAAGTGTTTCAGCTGTTGATGGGGAGAGAGAGGCAGACAAGGGGGGGAGAGAGGGATGGGGGGGAGAGACAGACACAGAGAGATAATCAGCGATGACAGAGAAAGGCAGAGAGAGAGATAAGGAAAAACAAAGGGGCAGATATAGACAGAGACAGAAAGAGAGAGGGGGAGAAAGAGCAGAGAGAGAACGAGAGAGAGAGCGAGAGAGATTGAGAGAAAGAGAGAGAGAGAGAGAGAGAGAGAGAGAGAGAGAGAGAGAGAGGAGAGAGAGAGGAGAGAGAGAGAGAGCCGAGAGAGAGAGAGAGCAGAGAGAGAGAGCAGAGAGAACAGAGAGAGAGAGCAGAGAGAGAGAAAGAGAGAGAGAAAGAAAGAGAGAGCAGAGAGAGAGAGCAGAGAGAGAGCGAGAGCAGAGAGAGAGAGAGAGCAGAGAGAGAGAAAGAGATAGAGAGGGAAAGCAGCCAGCAGCAGTATGTGACACTCCTCTGCCACAGCTGAGCAGTTCTCCCCCCTGAGAGTTCTGAAGGAGCACCTCCGCTCTCCTCACCTGATCCTGTCTGGCACCCTCTGTGTCTGGTTGCCATCTGTCTGGCAGTTGCCCGCGAAGTAGTGTGGCCCTCGGGCCCAGCCGTACTCCTTCCTCAAAGCCATGGCTCCGTGGGTCAGCACAGACACCCCTTTGGCGATCCTCCTGCGGGGCTCGTCCCTCCAGCCCTGCGGCCGCACTGCGAACAGGGCCTTGGGGAGGCCCTCCAGGCCAAGGCCGGACAGGGCTGGCCCCACGGCGAACCACATGTGGGAGTGTCCGGCCTGACCCGAGGCCCAGGCAGCCTTGAAGATCAGTGCGGCCTCCTCCTGGGAGCAGTAGAGGAGACGCACCTGGAAGGAGGGGGGGGGAGGGTTAAGTGGGAGTCTTGTTGGACCAAACTAGGTCAAATGTTGTCAGTCACACTGTGGCAGTTTCGGGGATTGCTGACCCCATTCACTGCCCTCTTTGAAAACATTTCAATTCAGACCATTTCCCACTCAGACTACAGCAGTGGACCGTTTTTGGGGGTGAAATTTCATATCATTACATCATTTATTTTTCTCTTTGTCCATTCTCCTATTTCTTATTTACATATATATCAAAAAGACCATCAACAGCAGGGTTTCCATTACATGGAAGAAAAGACTGAATTCAATGTCCCAGGTTGAACTATCTGAAGTATTCCAGTTTATTTATGAACTATTCTGAAAAACTGGCAGAATATCTTAGCTTATTTTCCAAGACAGGTGATTGGAGTGTCTTTCGGGTAATTGGATACCAAGACGATTCTGTACTAATTAGTGTCTAATTAATTCTTAGCAGGAATGAAATCCGGCATAGACTGCACAGCAGGGTCCCCGGGAACAAGGTGGAGAAACACCGTCCTGTAGTTCAGGTACACTGCAATGAAAGGACCGCAAAGACAGGACGACGGCATGAAACACAGGTCCCCCACAGTCCTGTGGCTGGCGTCGCGGGTTGAGTTACCATCTGCAGCACATCTATACAGTCTGATGGCCTATGGACTTTTTAGCGCAGACTGGGATTGCGCAAGGACTGGGGTGGATACACAACTGCATGTTTACCCTTTCAGGTGTGGGATCAACTCCCAGTCCCACAGCTATTCTCTCCCCGTCTCCCTTCTACCTTCAACCGTGTGTCGTGGAAATTCTTACACGGGGACCCTCATAGTCAATCTTAAACGAATCATCCTTTATTTGTCAGAGCGCTGGAGAGGTTCCAACCAACTCAATGCACCATAGTGCACACGTCCATCGGGAGCTCTGCCTGGGCAGTCCCTGCAGTTGTCTTATATACGGCTATGCAAAGACAAGTTATATTTGCATGATTTAGCACAATTAAATCGTCATTACCGTTTTGTTTCATTCATGTGACAGACCAATACTGGTTCATAACACGTGACAGACCAACACCTCACGAGGCTTCTTCTCTCTTAGCAGAGACCTTGAAACTGAGATATCTTTTGTTTGTTCTCAAAACAAGCTCTGGGCGTACTGCCAAATTGCAGCTACTGCTAGTGAGGACTTGTACAGTCCGCCATTTGCATGAACACAGAAATTGGTTTACAGAACAGCACATGAATAGAACACAGAAATGAGTTCTAAGAAAAGCACAAACATAAAAATTCCATTACACCTGTCTAAAGAAATGAACATGAAAATGACTAAATGATTAAGAAGAGGGAATAAAAGGGTCCCCAGTGGAGACCCTGTGGTATAGTGGTAACACGCACACTGCTAGCACATATACAGTTGAAGTCGGAACTTTACATACACTTAGGTTGGAGTCATTAAAACTTGTTTTTCAACCACTCCACAAAGTTCTAGCAAGTCGGTTAGGACATCTACTTTGTGCATGACACAAGTCATTTTTCCCAACAATTGTTTACAGACAGATTATTACACTTGTAATTCACTGTATTACAATTCCAGTGGGGTCAGAAGTTTACATACACTAAGGTGACTGTGCCTTTAAATAGCTTGGAAAATTCCAGAAAATTATGTAAAGGCAATGCTACCAAATACTAATTGAGTGTATGTCAACTTCTGACCCACTGGGAATGTGATGAAAGCTATTCTCTCTACTATTATTTCACATTTCACATCCTTAAAATTAAGTGGTGATCCTAACTGACCTAAGACAGGGAATTTTTACTAAGATTAAATGTCAGGAATTGTGGAAAAACTGAGTTTAAATGTATTTAGCGAAGGTGTAAGTCATTTTCAGACTTCAACTGTACATGCCTGGGTTCAATCCACAGCATCGGTTCTTCCTGTGTCTCCCCTCTCCATCAGTATCTCCCTCTGCTTCTGTACCATAAAAAAGTACAGCAAAAAAAATTTTAAAGGCTGTAGCCGTCTCACCTGCGCCTCGTTCTCCTTGAGCAGCCTGCGTGTGCGCGTCCCTCCCGGGTCGTCGGTGACGTTGAGCATGACCACGCCCTTCTTCTCCCAGCCGATGAAGGATCCGTCTGTCAGGCCCTCCACCATGGCCAAGAAGTCCTCGTAGCCGTGGTGACGCGTGGCCACCACGGAAAAGGAGGTCCAGTCGAACTCCTCCAGCACCTCGAAGATCACGTCCAGCTGCATGGCTGTGGAGCAGGTGAACTGGAGGTAGATGGAGCCGCTCTCCTGGGGGAGGACAACAGGGAGAAAACGGTTTGTTAAAGAGTGAAATGGATTTTTCAGGACCAGGAGAGGGACAGAGAAAGAGGTCGCAGTGAACTGTCTACCTGAGGGTTGTGTTCAAGTGGGAAGACATTTTTTTGAAGCTGAGTGAAATGGGGAGGTTATTTTTCTACTATTGCCTCCTGAAATATGTATATATATATTTTTTTTTACATAAGAAAGAATTGGGAAAAAATATTGTTATTTATCTTTTAAAGTGCTAAATTGTTATATTATAGTCAATGGGTACAGTAGCAGAAAAACTTAGCTTCAGCATCCAGGTGTCCACTGCAGAGGACATTTCTTGATAACCTCTTATTTCAGCTCTTATTTCACGTGAAAAAAGTATTACACGGTCCCGACAACTCACTCAACTATTCCTGAGATATTCACATACTAGAAGCAATTTGAATATCAAACTCACAAAAATTATAATGTATAATTACACACACTTCTTACAAAATTTCCATAAAATGTGCTAATTTTCAAGGCAGCAATTTTTCTAAGAACCAGGAAGATAAAATTGTCAAGGTCACATCCCCATACATGTGATACCATTGAAAAGCCCAGAATGTCCTCTCAAATGGACAACAGGACTTAATACAGTGGCTTGTATGGCCTCAGAGAAATGGACCAAGAACGGATGTCCACTAGAGAGGACACAAATGAATTGCTGTGTCTCAGGAGGATAGAGGAGGAATCAAGGCCTCGCATTCACAATGAGTCTCTGAGTAGGAGTGCTGATATACAATCAGTTTAGCCTTTTAGATCATAATGAGTACGATACATGGACAGGAGAGACCTGATCCTAGATCAGCACTCCTACGCTGAGACGCTTTATGAATACAGTGGAGTCCAGTGTTGTGTTCAATAGGGAGAAGACATTCTGAAACGAGGAAGTGGTATCTCAACGCGTCATACAAGAACACAGATTCGTCCTACTGAACATAGTCCATGTTAAGAGTAATGTAAAATAAGAATGACAATGTGAGCTTAATTCAATCCTACACGCACTGCAGTGGCTTAGTCATGATGGGGGCCTATTTAAACGTTGGTTAGAAAGATCCATTAAAGTTGTGGTGCATCAACTTTCTTACCTATTCAGTGGCTTACATTCATGCCATAGCAATTTTACCCCATGGTTAAATAGGCCTAGAATTACACAATGTCTATGGGTAGTAAAAAAACCTTCTACTGCTGCTACCCCCCAGGTAGACTCCTTTCAAAGCTTCCTGTTTTCAGAGTAACAACTACACGCATTTGTAGTAGTAGTCTTAACCCAAAGACACCGCGCAAACATCGATATGGCCATTTTAATTGGGTTCCAGTCTCAATAGCCTTCCTCCCTTTCTTGTTCTTTTCTCTTTGTCTGTCTTGTGTAGACATGTGACAGGGTGAAGTCTTTCCAGTACAGTCCAACAGTATGTCCCAAATGGCAACCTATTCCCTTTACAGTGCACTACTTTTGACCAGAGCCTTATGAGCCCTGCTTAGAGGTAGTGCACTATGTAGGGGATAGCGTGTCATTTGGAACACAGCCAGTATGTCCCTGTGTTTTGATTTGATTTGGGGGGTTTTAAACCAGATGTGGGTTCAATTAAATGATTCGTTATTCACCGTGCCACCATTTCCATTTTTTATAAAAATGGCAATCTTATCTTTACCTCTGCACTGTAGGCCATGATTGTTTATGAAAAAGATTAGCCTTCCTCTCCTTGTCTCCTTTCTTTCATCGTCACTGATCTGACCAGATTGGACAGGTAAAAGTGACATGAGGAAAGCCTACAATTGTCCAGTTCTTTTAGATTAGATTTGAATAAGAACAGATGGAGGAATGGAAGACAGTGTACTGAAAGGTTTAAGTAGAGGGTAAGGTTTCTAGACCCTTGTACATAAGACAGATAAAATAACAGAGCCAGAGATGGGCACAAGATACTTACAAATGTTTCTTGTTAGAAAATACAACCTATCAAAGTAAAATGCAAAATACTTTTGCCAAGTAATGTATTTCAATAAAATACGTGCAAGTAGCCCCATTAACAACAACAACATTCTCAGTAACGATTACAGAAATGTTTTACTTGCTATGACTTTGATGTGCTTGTTTATCTACCTCAGCTGAATGTACTGACTGCTGTGAGACGCTCTGGATAAGAGCGTCTGCTAAACGACCAAAATGTGCATTTGTAAAAATGAACACTCGCAAAGCACATTGGGTATTGTATTCTAATGAGCTCTACTCCCAAACAATTAGTATTTTAATTAAATATGGCCTTGTTTGTGGGCAGAGCTCATAAGAATAATACCCAGTGTGTTATGCGAGTGTTAATTCTTTCCATTTTTGGTCATTTATCAGACACTCTTATCACACCCGAGTGCCATCAGACTTCTGATACCGATGCATTCCCAAAAATGGAACAAAAAAGTATTTTGGTATTGTCCCAAACTCGATCCCGTGGACCGCAAGTAGTACACATTTTGCCCTAGCACGACACAGTTGATTCAAATAAACAAATATTGATGGTTAGTTGATTACTGTGCAGTGCTAGGGTAAACAAAATATATATATGTGCACTACACTAAATTATCTTGTTACAAAATAAATTGGATTGTACATCAGGACAGTTACTCAAAAGTCATTTCAATATGTATTTCAAATACATGTAACGGAAATGAAGCCCATCTCTGAACTGGGAGATACAATTTAGAAGGAACTATGCACTAAGCATATGTAAATGACCCCTGTTGAACTCACTCACTATAATACATTTTTTCAGAGAGCTACAGTGCATTCGGAAAGTATTCAGACCCCTTGACTTTTTCCACATTTTGTTACATTACAGCCTTATTCTGAAATTGATTACATTTACATAAGTATTCAGACCATTTATTCAGTACTTTGTTGAAGCACCTTTGGCACTACAACCTTGGCACACCTGTATTTGGGGAGTTTATCCCATTCTTCTCTGCAGATCCTCTCAAGCTCTATCAGGTTGAATGGGGAGCATCTCTGCACAGCTATTTTCAGGTCTCTCCGGAGATATTCGATCGGGTTCAAGTCCGGGCTCTGGCTGGGCCACTCAAGGACATTCAGAGACTTGTCCCGGAGCCACTCCTGCGTTGTCTTTCTTGGCTGTGTGCTTAGGGTCGTTGTCCTGTTGGAAGGTGAACCTTCGCCCCAGTCTGAGCGCTCTGGAGCAGGTTTTCATCAATAATCTCTCTGTACTTTGTTCCATTCCTCTTTCCCTCGATCCTGACTAGTCTCCCAGTCCCTGCCGCTGAAAAACATAACCACAACATGATGCTGCCACCACCATGCTTCACCGTAGGGATGGTGCATTGTTTCCTACAGACGTAATGCTTGGCATTCAGGCCAAAGAGATCAATCTTGGTTTCATCAGACCAGAGAATCTTGTTTCTCATGGTCTGAGAGTCCTTTAGGTGCCTTTCGGGAAATTCCAAGCAGGCTGTCATGTGCCTTTTACTGAGGAGTGGCTTCCATCTGGCAACTCTATCATAAAGCCCTGATTGGTGGAGTGCTGCAGAGATGGTTGTCCTTCTGGAAGGTTCTCCCATCTCCACAGAGGAACTCTGGAGCTCTGTCAGAGTGACCATCGGGTTCTTGGTCACCTCCCTGACCAAGGCCCTTCTACTCCGATTGCTCAGTATGATCGGGCAGCCAGCTCCAGGAACAATCTGGTGGCTCCACACTTCTTTCATTTAAGAATGCTGGAAGCCACTGTGTTCTTGGGGACCTTCAATGCTGCAGACATTTGTTTTGGTACCCTTCCCCAGATCTGTGCCTCGACACAATCCTGTCTCTGACCTCTACGGACAATTACTTCGACCTTATAGCTTGGTTTTTGCTCTGACCTGCACCGTCAACTGTGGGACCTTATACAGACAATCAAGTTGCAGAAACATTTTACGGATGATATATGGAAACAGGATGCACCTGAGCTCAATTTCGAGTCTCATAGCAAAGGGTCTGAATACTTATGTAAAGAAGCTATTTCTGTTTTAGTTTTTTATATAAATTAGAAAACATTTCTAAAAACGTGTTTTCGCTTTGTAATTATGGGATATTGTGTATAGATTGACGAGAAACCTTTTTTTAAATCCGTTTTAGAATAAGGCTGTAACGTAACAAAATGTGGAAAAAGTCAAGGGGTATGAATGCTTCCTGAATGCACTGTGCACAATTAACAAAGCCAAGTGAGACTTGAACGGAGCCTCTAATTGTCGACAGGTTCACAGTTGGATATGTGTACAAAAATAGGTTAAGCATGAAATTATACAATTGGGTTTGAGAAGAAAGACTGATTAAAGGTGCTAGGCAAAAAGTCCTAAATGGGACTGCGTGGCCAATAAGCACATAAGTACACTTAGACAGGATGTGCCATTGAGAGAGTCTCTAAAAGGTAAGGTTGTGAAACCACTCTCTCTGTTGTCTGTTTCATCAGCGGCTGAGTTTGACCTTTGGAGACCAAGTGTTGAACCTTGCCAGCAATCAGTGACATTAATTGTTCAATTATAGTAAGTACTAGGCAGACACAAAAAGCAGCAGGACTGTGGCCCTCGAGAACTGAAGTAGTGTTCTCCTAATCAGACCACACTGTATACAGCGGGCAAACATTGTTGCAAAGATCAAATCAAATCAAATTGTATTTGTTACATGAGCCGAACACATCAGGTGTAGACCGTGAAATGCTTACTTTACAAGAACCTTAACCAACAATGCAGCTCAATACTAGTTGTATAAGGAGGACGTTTTGTGAACATCTTTTGAGCAACCAGATAGCAACCAAAATACAACGTCTTTCCCCATGACGCCTCTTTATCTGGTTGTAACAGAGACCAGATGGTTGCAATCTGGTTTTATGATGTCTTCTCAACCAGAAACCCAGTTTACAAGCAGAAAATGAAGACGTCATGTGCCAAATTAGTAAGGCTTCAAACACACAGTAACTCAGGACTTATTGTGGAAAATTCAATTATTCTTCCACGACAGAATGGTTGATTACTTGAAGTCCATTAACAAGGGAAAGGTCACAGCCAGGTAGTTACCTGTGGCTCCCTGCCCAGGCCGGCCCCTCCTCCCACGGCCACAACGGGCACTCCGGTCTGGGCCGAGACAAACTCCATCATGGGGGCAAGGGGAGCCTGGTTGTGTGGCGGGGGCCTCTCCTCCTCGAACACCAGGCCCTGGAGTGGCGTGGTGGCCAGCAGCTCACACAGCTGCAGAAGAAGGCTCGCCGGGCTGCTCTCGTTCACCGTCAGGTAGATCACGTTGGCCGGGCCATACTGCGTCATCACGCTGTCGCCCACCAGAGCCGCCGATGCAGACGCCAGTGTGGCAGATGCCGACACCGTAGCCAATGACGACGAGGCCCCCCTTCCCTGAGGCCCCCCCGGCCCGCCCGCTGCGCCCGTTCCCCCAGCAGCGGCCGTCTCCGGGAGCAGGGAGGAGCCCGAGTGGACCACAGCGATGTTGACTACGCCCAAGTCCCTCTCTCTCTCCCGGGGGCGGAGCAGGAGGGGAGGGGAGGAGCGAGCGGGCCCCGTGCAGGCCAGGACGGCCAACAGGAGGGAGAGGACAGGCTTGGCCGCCATGGGGGAAGGAGGAGGGGGGGCGCAGTTTGGTGGGCGGAGGGGTGGCGGCGGTTCACAGGCGAAGAGGGACCTGAAGTGGAGAGGGGAGAAGAAAGGATAAATTAGTGAGGATAGGAGCAATGATACGCATAGAAGTAAGTAGGAGCTGCAGTGGCGAGGGATACTATTGAAAAACTATCAAGAGGAAGAGAGGGGGAAGTTTAGGCGTAATGGGAAAAGGGGCGCTTTCCACTGTGCCTCATCTACGAAGAGGAGGTTTCAACAGGGAAGGGGGAGAGAGAGAGAAAGAGAGAGAGAGTCGCAGTGGGGCAGAGAGATTGCGCTAGGCGGGGGGGGGGTGGATGAAACGTGAAGGGGAGGCCTGCATCACCTACCATACGATCGATCAACATCAATTAAGGTCAGTGTAAGCGTAAAGCCAAGTACAGTGAACTACAGAGGAACATAAGCTCACTGCTTAGGGACTAGAGTAGGAGTGCTCACCCCTTGAACTCAACCTCCCCCTACGGGACATCAGAATTCATTACCCCAGGAGCTGATTCATGGTTCGGTCCCACACCATTGGAGAGCTTTAAAGCTGAGCTATAGGTATTTGCAGCCATAAACCACCAACGGGTACTGTACATCTAAACGGACTGGGCTAAATTACAATACAAATAAAACTGTGGCAGAAGGAAGAGTTAAGTCCAGGTAGGTGTGTGTGTGCACATTGTTTTTTAAACAATTGTGGTTGAGGTGGGGTAATGCTCCGTGCAGTCGAATCCGGCTATGGGACTGTACGCGAAACGTAAGGAGATGTAAAGCAATGAATCATTTTGAAGTCGCTTAGCGTGCCAACCCCCCCCATCCCCCTTCCTTCTCAACCCCCTTTCCATTCACTCTCTTTAATTAACCCTCCCTCTCCCCTTGGGGCACACACAAATACACGCAGTCGAAAACACACTCTCTCCAGATCACTAACGCGCAGAGCAACGTGCATACACAATCAGCATCTGGCCATCCGTCTCCTAGAGCCTGTTATTTCTCCTAGCGTCCGTGGCTTAATGTCATTGCTTTGAACCAGAAGGCTTGCTGATGTAATGTTCTCCTCACACCCCCAAAACCAACAGCTTCTTCCTGCCTTGTTCTCTCACTGACGTAATGTTCTCCTCACACCCCCAAAACCAACAGCTTCTTCCTGCCTTGTTCTCTCACTGATGTAATGTTCTCCTCACACCCCCAAAACCAACAGCTTCTTCCTGCCTTGTTCTCTCACTGACGTAATGTTCTCCTCACACCCCCAAACCAACAGCTTCTTCCTCTTCACTGACGTAATGTTCTCCTCACACCCCCAAACCAACAGCTTCTTCCTGCCTTGTTCTCTCACTGACGTAATGTTCTCTTCACACCCCCAAAACCAACAGCTTCTTCCTGCCTTGTTCTCTCACTCTCTATCTAATTCCATTTTTTTTCGCAACCCTCCTTTTGATGCCGAGTCATCATCTGAGGAAGAAATGCACAACAAAAGGGGGATCACAATGAAGTGATCAGTTTGGGGGAAAAGGGGGGGGACAAACACAAATGAACCGTAGCAGTCGTGTGGAATAGAGAGAGCAAATATAGGAGTGAGCCAGTGAGCCAGATAGCCACAGTGGCTGGAAAGTGAAAGAGAAGGCAATATAGTAGGGCTAGAGGATATACTGTATCTAGGGGACGATAGTAGAGGGAGGGTAGAAAGAGAAATATTTAACACTACCCTCAATATACCATTCAGACAGAGCCAGACCTCAGCCCGAATGAGTGAAGAATGGCTCACCCGAACCCGGCCTGTTGCATAATTAAGGTGGATATTACTACTGCCTACCCCAGTTAAGCCTATGGGCAGAACCTGCCATGAAACCTAATGGCCTCACCCTTTTTCACAGGGAGAAAGACTCTTGAATATGTTTCCCCGATACAGAGCAAAGGGCAAGTGGCTGAGTCCAGTAAAGACTGTATGAAACCAGTACAGACCATATGAAACCAGTACAGACCATATGAAACCAGTACAGACCATATGAAACCAGTACAGACCATATGAAACCAGTACAGACCGTATGAAAACAGTACAGACCGTATGAAACCAGTACAGACCGTATGAAACCAGTACAAACCAGTACAGACCATATGAAACCAGTACAGACCATATGAAACCAGTACAGACCATATGAAACCAGTACAAACCACACAGGTGCTGTACTCAGTCCGCAGGCCATAGGGATTCATCCAGTTCAAACCGTATGAAACCAGCACACACCAGTACAGACACAGGTTCTGCACTCAGTTCGAAGGGGATACGGCTAAATCCAGTAATCCGCACGACAAACCATACATACGGGTTCAATCATTCCAGGCTAGCATTCCATCCGTTGTCCCTAACACCAGTCGGCTTGTGTTGTCACTCCCCGGGCCTCTCATATCCAGGAGTTTTATGGTCTTCCACTGGCATGGAGTGCATTGTTTGTTGCCTATGTTAAATGGGCCCTGTGGTATCATGGCTGTAGAGTGGTATAGGGGTTAGGGAAATGGCGTTGGGAGAAGATGATTAGAATACAGGTCAGAGTTGCTGTACGCTGTGGCTCCCCAGAGATTACTGTCAAACACACAGCTGTATGAATGGATAATGAATATCCTGGCCTGCATGAGCAGTTTCAGCTGGAAATACTGGACGGAACTCTGTAGCCACGTTATCTATCCAGACATTAGCATAGAGGGTTTACATCCTTGAACTCCTCCTCCCCATATCTATTTGTCTTGGTTGTCAACGGCTTACAGTCCTAATAGGTTTTACAACATGAATGGATGTCCTTATATTTCCCCTCCAAAAAAAAAACCCTGCATCTTGTGTTGACGGTCGTATTGCACGTTCAGCTGCAACATGAATCTTCTGTGATGATCATATAGCATGGTCAGCTCAAAACGCTCTCCGGGAAAACAAGATAACCGGTAGCCATTAATAACTGCACTGCTCATGAAGGAAACGGACGGGCAGAGCCCACAGACAGCGTGATCGTGTCCGGTCTCTCTTTCTGGCCGTCTAAGTGTTGCCAGACTCTCTGCTCTTGTCCAGAGCAGCACAAGGGCTTATGAGGAACTGTCTGTCCCTGTCTTACTCCAAACGGCATCCGCCGGCACTGTGGCACACCATTAGCAGGAGTGTGATGTACAGTCAGATGTGCTCAAAGCATCTCATGAGCCATAAGTCAGGACCCTCCCTAATAAGCTTAAAGGTGACTTGACTAGCCCCCTGACACACAGAAGGACATTCACACACACACACACATGCTCTCGCACGCAAACACACACACAAGCTCTTCATACCCACACAATCGTATACACACTCACACAGAGTAAGATTCAATTCAATTTTGTCAAAGCAAACTGCTTTTCAAGGCACTCCGTGACTCCATGTCTGACAGAATTGGAATTTCACGTAGTTAAAGACGTCTTCCTCCTGCTACAGCATCTACTGTAGGTACAGCTCGATGCACTTGTAATATATACATTGTCAGACAGACTGGCGGTTACGATATTTATCTTATTCTATTTATATATATATATAACAACCATTTTTTTTTGTAAAAAAATTCCCTCGAGGTGATCTGTCTTGTCTCCAAGGAAGTCCCAGGAGAACAACGGAACAAAAACAGGGTTCCCTGAGCTTTAAGTACGTAAACATACCTCGTTTTCTTTCACAAAAAAAAATTACTCCAATTCCCTCACACTGAGCACAGCAGTTAGTTATGCAACACTACTTTTAAGTAGTTAAGACAAATGGTCTGAAGGGTTTGCCTGGATGAAATACAAATCATTACTTTACGCACTAGTATTTCTCATTACATTTTGCACCAAATAAGGACACACAAGAAGCAATATTCATCATTTCCTACTGATTTCTGTGGCTGTAAATAAAGAACATTGCGTTCCAATTTATTGGGGATGTGATGCATTACCTCACGCATCGTCTTTGCATGAAAGTAATTTGTTGGTGGAAATTGTACTGGGAACAAACCTTGCCCCATAGCACTCTGCATAAAAAGGAGCAATATTATTTCTATCAATAATTGCTACTCTAAAATACATATCACATTACATTTGCTGAGGGTCATTGGTGACATTCTTCATTCCCCATATGCTGCGGCTATGGATGGTGGGAGGGGAAGGAATCAATGAATGCTGGCCTGCTCGGAGGAAGCACTGAGGTATTTAACAGCGTCTGCTCTCTCCGCAAAGAAGTAATCAACAGGCTAACCGGTGACCTTGCTAAGAATGTTTTTAATAAACATGACCTTCATTAGATTTAAAGAGAAGCTGGTGAAGGGAGTTATGGGTAAAGGGGCAGAGGATGATAAGATATATTTTTCCAGGAAATGACAGGGGAAGAAGGAAAGGTAAAATCAGGCAAGTGGGAGAGCGAGAGGGGTGGGAGGGGAGGTGGATAAGACGAAGGAGAGACATGAGGACAGACCAAGGACGGTGGGGGGATGTGTGCCCAGTGGGTTATAAGATGCTGAGGGTGTCTCTTGCTCCCTCGACCTCCCCCCTTGGTATGTTCCTTCTGCCTCTATCTCCCACTCCCTCTCTATCTATTCCTGGCCTGTACCTCTCTCCCGCTCCTATCTATCACACTCCCCTCGTTTGTTTCTCCTTCTCTCCTCTCCTGCCTCTCTTCCCTCTATCCTACTCCCTTCCCTTCCCTTGTGGCTCCCTCAGTCTGTCACACGCTTCTAAGGGTTTCAATGTCTCCAGAGTCCCATTTGGCCAGGCCTAATGAGTTGGTATTTAGCTGGCTCACGATCCTCAACTTTGACCCCAGGGGAGCTGGCGGATTACAGGTCTCCGCCGGTGGGTGTCTCAGTTGACACGCCACAATAAAGAATCAGCAAAGGTGCCTATCTACACGCCCCATGCAGTGCCACCAAAGATGAACGGCCTGTTGCATTCCCGGGCACAACGTAAACCCCCCCAAAGACTGACCTTATTGTTACACAAAGCTTTATGACCAGCTTTATTAAATCCGTGTCTGACAGTAGAGCCATCTATTTGAGGTATATTTATGTAAAATGCCATGGCTGTGGTTTTGTGGTTTGGTGCTAAGGTGGAATTAAAGTTGTTGGAAGGTAAAGAGAGACAAATAAATTGGCAGGGTCTGTACACAAACACACCTATCGCAGGGAAAGTACACCTGGGAAGAACGAAAGACAATAGAGAAGAAAAAAACGAATCTATACCAGAGACGACACACACACATAACTCTTTATTTCAGTCTCTATAAATTGTCTTCCTCTTATGCCTCATTCAGCTCCCTCGCTCTCTCGGTTTCTCTCTCTCTCTCTCTCTCTTTCTCTATTCCTAGACATGTTCTGAACATACTGTACTGGGTTTTGAGCCAAAAACCTGCCTCTGTGAAAAAGGTCCACAGACGTATTCATCGGCTCTGTCAGACTCGCCCAACCAGCTGCCAATCAAGCAACCAACCAATAAACCTGCCTGTCAGTAGAACTGACTAAGAAAAAAAAAAAAACACAGCTGATCCGAGATGTGTAATCATTTGTGTTGGTCGGTGTCGTCGAGTAGCTGACTGAAGCTCAATTGCTCTCCTTAGAGGAAGCGAAATGAAGACAGACGTTTCCAGTTGTACTGGTACAAGAGGCTGTGTGTGGCCTAGCAGGTCGAAGCAGTGACTTCATCAAGCCAAAGTGTGCAAATGAAATGTCAATTTACATTTGGACGAAGGGGATTTACGATCAATGCCGTTAGCCAAATGTTAGCTCTCTACGATAAGGGAGACGGAATTTACGAGCCGATTAAAACGCAATGTTAACAGAAAGCAAACCAATCTGTTCCACAGTGTTCTCAACAACTATTATAGCTAGTATTATTTAGAGAGTATCAGCCCCACCATCGTCAAGAATAGAGACTCTCCATACCAAACTGTTTGCCCAAGCTTTAAAAAACTAAATAAACAATAACAATCCAGGTTGGGGTCTCCTGAATGCATTTGATCAAGATGACCCCCCCCCCCCCCAAACATGTAACCTGAAGACTTTGGAAAGAGTGCTCAGCTCACAGTAAAGAACAAGTATTAATTCACGGGCATTTTTAGTTGTTGTTCATTATCGTGGGACATTATCAGGTTTTGTGCTTTAGAAGTAGAGTAGAGATTGCAACACCTACACTATAGCCATGATATACCACAGGCCTGTTTGCAATGGATAGATACTGGCTGGTTGCACTGTAGATATGCAAACAGTGATACAAGAGGCACCATTAAACACCCATTCTGGGAGTCACCGAGGCAAAGAAGCTCGAGTTGGTTGTCATTGAAAAGTCTTACTAGCTACACACAGCCGATAAAAACAGAAAAGGAGCATTAATGAATGTTGAACGTTAATTTGAACATTAGATATATCGGCTCGCAGATAGGCTTGTGTTAAATGAGACGGCGCCTTCTTTGGCCAATGGGATCTGATACCGAGAAGGACTGCCTTTAGGCCTACATTTAGCCTAGCCTACTGTAGGCTAACTGACCAGGCTACGTAGCCAAACGGCGACATTAGAGCATTTGGGATGAAGATGTGGCTCCGAAGTTTCGGAGTGGCCTTCAAACAGGGTCTGGGTGAGTCGAAGGTGAGGTTCCCGATCACATTGTTCTGTCACGTACGTTCAGGCGGTCGTCTTTGGATGCGACCTTGAGGCAGACCCCCACCTCCGGCTCACTCCTTTGACGTTAAGTCGGTTCGAAGGCTTATAATCCCCCCCAAAAAAATTCAGTCAGGAAAGCTGAGAAAGTCTCACGGTGGGTCCCCTGGGTGTAGCCAAGCCAACCAACAATTTCACCACCATCACCTTGACCACCATCACCATGGAGGAAAGGCAGGGCCACTCGGCTTGTCGCTAAAGAAGGTGACGCTAAAATGGCCTCCTTTCCTCCGCTAAGCAGAACAGGTGATTTCAGTCCAAGGCCCACCACTAACATAGCTAACAATGTCATGCAGCCAACAACAAACCATTCATTCATACACAAGTGACTCAATGAAACACCTCAGACTGAGTGCAATTCTCAGGGATGATAGATCACTTTTGTAAAGGTGTACTCGATATGAGAGGACATCCTGCTTTCTTTTCCTTGTCTGTGGTAGGGTTTGTGTTCATTAGGCACCAAATAGTAGAAAACAGGCTGAAACAGGAAGGAACTACCTGGACTCGTTTTCTGTTGCTTGAAACGTTTTCCATCGTGTGCCCTAATGAACACAACCCACCCCTGCCTGGAATTTGGAAGCACAGAGCTGAATCCTCAGGTGACACTACAGGTGCAGCCCTCCTCCTCTTCCTCCTCTGTCTCCTACTCAGTGGACCTGAACTTCTGAGTGTCACATTACTCTGGTGATTTACTGTGACAAGTCCCCACAAGTCGAGAGTTACGCAGAGCTGAAACAACTGTCTGAAAGAAGCCTCCCCTGAGTGACTTGGGTCTGCCATTGTCAGATTTGGTTCTCTACATAAAAGGGTTCCTCTGGGATAACAGTCATTCAGAGGCCATGATATCAGCTGATGAAAAACGGTAAGATGTGTTTCAACATCCTTCCCGGATGAAATGGAGCATTTTGGATTAGCCCTAGCTCCACAATCGGTTTCACTGGGAGAAAAAAAAACGAAATTAGAATGTGTGGACTGTTGCATATTGTGTGTGTGAAAATTGATGACACGTGAAACTAGGTTCATTATAGTCCAATAGCAAATCCCACCCGCTTTCATGCACACATGTCCAGTCCAGAATAACTAACAAAAGAAAACATGTCAGGTACAATGTCATCAACTGAACAAGGAGTTTTCGAGCTACAGTCAAGATTCCATATTGTCAAGCACTTGAGAAACCCCGAACATGGAAAGTGTCCCTTCAAGGCTATCTATCGCATAATGATCAATAAAAAAAACTGTTTCAACTTGCTCTAGGATAGAAATAAAAGGCCTACAATATGAGTTGTCACAAGAATCAGAGTGTGCCCACGGACCGTTTAAGGATGCAAATGCTATTGAAACATGCCACTAGCATTTACTCAATATACACCAGTGGGGGTCGGTGCCGTTTATGATGAGGGAGGACCATTTTAATTTTCATGAGCACGGCCCTGTTTCTATTCCAGCATATTGGATGACTGTCATTCATATTCCATTCACCCAGCTCAATGTAACATCGAGAGGTTTAGGCTACTCCTGTACATGATACTCGAAATTGGCCCTTTACCCATCATGAGGTTGCTACAACCTAGCCTACGAATGAACGTTTTACAATGTAGGTGGCACAGGTCGAGAGACATTAGAGTCATCAAGGTGACCGATGGTGACACACATTCAACACCACCTTGCACACTCTTTCCTGCATCTAGTTCATCTAGGTTATAAGCATTACTCCAACAGTTGCAAACGAGAGTTTCTATTGGACAAATTCAGGTGGGTTTATCCCCGTTTCATTTTGTTTGCTTCCGTTTAAGAAACTTTTTTTTTTTCAACAGAATCGGCAGAATTAATAGCCACATAGCCTACAGGGTGTGTTCATAAGTTCACTCTGGAGTGCCAGAGTGAACTCAGAGTTTGCTGTGGGCGTTTGTAAATTCAGAGAGCTGTCAGATTGTACGTTTGTAAATTCAGAGCGTTTAGCTTTCGGAGCGTTCAGAGCACACACTGGACTCTCTGGCCGACGATTAGGGTTGATCCGAGCATCCTGACCTCAAAACGTCAGTGAAGAACTTAAGTTAACTGGCTAACGTTGGCTAGCTTGCTAGCTACTTCCAGACACAAATTAGAGAACACCTCACTCTGTCCATTTTACTCGCCCTAGCAGAGCTGGTTAGGCTGTTTTCATGTTATCTAGAGTGTTGGTGACCGTAACTGAACTGCTGGCAAAAAAAATAAATGACGTTATTTTGCCGACGTTTACTGGCAGCGGTCATATTCAACGGGTGTTGCGCGTTCGTAAATTCATCAGTTATTGTGCACTCGGGCACACTCAGACTAGAGTGCTCTGAAATCAGAGTAGATAGCCAGAGTGAACGAACCCATAACCCACATAATCACTTTGCTCGTTGTATGTATAATTCCTTCTTACATCTACGTTCTCTCCTCCTCTGACCTTTACCCTTTGCTTGTGGACTTCAATGCACAATACAACAGCTGTCTATTATCAGGGGGGGGGAAACCTTTCCAAGCCAAACTTTCCTACCATAACTGCTACGCACAGTCTACATCGTTTTCACTAGATTAAGGTCATAGTCAACATAGCTACTAGAACTAACGCATTAGTTAACCCGCTACAATCATGCAGTACAGTTTATAGCAAGCAGTTAGTTACACCGGTGGGCTCCGGTGGCAATAAATGAATAAAAACCAAAGGCTTACCTTGACTTGGAAGAGTTCCCGTGTTGGATAGCCATAGCCAGCTAGCTAACATAGTATTCCTCTCTGAACCGGGTGTTTGAGTAGGCTAAACTACCTAGCTACATTTGCTAGCAAAGTAAGTGAAAGTAAAAAAAAATATATATATATATATATACAGTGTATTCGGAAAGTATTCAGACCCATTGACTTTTACCACATTTTGTTACGTCACAGCCTTATTCTAAAATGTATTAAATATATTTTTTACGCATCAATCTACACACAATACCCCATAATGACAAAGCAAAAACAGGTGTTTAGACCTTTTTGCAAATGTATTAAAATACATAACAGAAATACCTTATTTACATAAGTATTCAAACCCTTTACAATGAGACTCGAAATTGAGCTCAGGTGCATCCTGTTTCCATTGATCATCCTTGAGATGTGGTAAATTCAATTGATTGGACATGATTTGGAAAGGCACACACCTGTCTATATAAGGTCCCACAGTTGACGGTGCATGTCTGAGCAGAAAAACAAGCCATATGAGGTCGAAGGAATTGTCCATAGAGCTCCGAGACAGGATTGTGTCGAGGCACAGATCTGGGGAAGGGTAACAAAAAATTGCTGCAGGTCCCCAAGAACACAGTGGCCTCCATCAATATTAAAATTAAGAAGCATGGACCTAGAGCTGGCCGGCCATCCCAAACTAAGCAATCGGGGGAGAAGAGCCTTGGTCTGGGAGGTGACCAAGAACATGATGGTCACTCTGACAGAGCTCCAGAGTTCCTCTGTTGAGATGGGAGAAACCTCCAGAAGGACAACCATCTCTGCAGCACTCCACCAATCAGGCCTTTATGGTAGAGTGGCCAGACAAAAGCCACTCCTCATTAAAAGGCACATGACAGCCCGCGTGGTTTGCCAAAAGGCACCTAAAGGACTCTCAGACCATGAGAAACAAGATTATCTGGTCTGATGAAACCAAGATTGATCTCTTTGGCCTGAATGCCAAGTGTCACGTCTGGAGGAAATCTGGCCCCATCCCTACGGTGAAGCATGGTGGTGGCAGCATCACCACTGAGAGATCCTTGATGAAAACCTGCACCAGAGCGCTCAGGAACTCAGATTTGGGTGAAGGTTCACCTTCCAACAGGACAACGACCCTAAGCACACAGTCAAGTCTCTGTATGTCATTTAGTGGCCCAGCCAGAGCCCGTACTTGAACCCGATCTAACACCTCTGGAGAGACTTGAAAATAGCTGTGCAGCGACGCTCCCCATCCAACCTGACAGAGCTTGAGAGGATCTGCAGAGATGAATGGAAGAAACTCCCCAAATACAGGTGTGCCATGCATGTTAGAAACTCCCCAAATACAGGTGTGCCAAGCTTGTAGCGTCATACCCAAGAAGACTCAAGGCTGTAATCGCTGCCAAAGGTACTTCAAAAAAAGTACTGAGTAAAGGGTCTGAATACTTATGTAAATGTGATAATTCAGTTTTGAACATTAATGAGGGGGGAAAACAATTTAATCAATGTTAGAACAAGGCTGTAACATAATAAAATGTGTAAAAGGTGAAGGGGTCTGAATACTTTCCAAATGCACTGTAATACGAAATATAGCTAGCTCACGCTCTCTCTTGCTTCTCCTTCATTTTGAAATGAACTATTGTCTTTCCCTCTCTTTGAGTCAACTACTCACCACATGTTATGCACTGCAGTGCTAACTAGCCGTAGCTTATGCTTTCAGTACTAGATTAATTCTCTAACCCTTTGATTGGGTGGACAACATGTCAGTTCATGCTACAAGAGCTCTGATAGGCTGGAGGATGTCCTCAGGAAGCTGCCATAATTACTGTGTAAGTCTATGTAAGGGGGTGAGACCCATGAGCCTCCTAGGTTTTGTATTGAGGTCAATGTACCCAGAGGAGGACAGAAGCTAGCTGTCCTTTGGCTACACCATGGTGGTACCCTACAGAGTGCTGCTGAGGCTACTGTAGACCTTCATTGCAAAACAGTGCATTTTAATAAATGATTTGGTGAATATATTTTGTATAGTTTTATCTAAAAAGGATAACTTTTTAATGTTTCACTATTTTTATTTTTATGAAATTGATTGAGGAGAATGGTCCTCCCCTTCCTCATCTGAGGAGCCTCCACTGAAATACACACATCAGAGCAAGTAGGATAGTTCGCCTAAAGAATTCTGACAAGATCAGAGCAAATTACCTTGTGCACAGCTCAGAATTGCAATTCAAAGAGCTGTCTCCCAATGAATATAGTGGGGAGAACAGCTGACAGATGGGTATTGGGTACATACAGAAAGCTCTAGGATTGATTCAACATCTGAAAGCTGTCTTGGGCAAATAGCAGGAGATGTGGCAGGGAAAAGGCTACAAAGTGTTCTCCCTGGACAAGAAGACAATAGAAAGGACAAAGGCACACATGCGCATAAACCGACTTCAAATGAAGGCAATGTGGTCGACATGGCATATTAATGAGGAATGGTTATGGCCCAGATGCACATGCGGATTTTGGTGAGGTAAGAAAGGTCCACATTTCTTTCATCACTAATGTAAGTTATGTGTGGTGACTCAGAACATGTGTGTGTGTGTGTGTGTGTGTGTGTGTGTGTGTGTGTGTGTGTGTGTGTGTGTGTGTGTGTGTGTGTGTGTGTGTGTGTGTGTGTGTGAATAAAATCTCGTGCCGGTGTGTGTATGTACAGTAGGCTATGCATGTGCAATGTGAGTCTGGAAATAGTCAGAGCTCTTAGAGTGTGCACGCGCATCAATGACAGAGGGGTCAAAGTCTCGCGCACCGGCCGGTTGTCGCCTATCCATCAAGCTAGCTACCCATACGAGTCGACACATATATAGCCTCGGGAAACGCTACGCCACTATTCCGGTCCCCGTGTATAACATTCAGCCGAATTTGAAGGGCAAATCTTGGAATACTTCTTAAAGAAAACCTAAACATATCAGCCTCACAGCAAGGAGTAAAATACTCACTGTTTTTCAGGAGCCCGACACTCTCTTCTCCCCTCGTCTCTCCATCCACAATACATCCATTCCTCTTCTGACCATATCCTGCGGGTGATCTCCCGATGTGTAGCCTATATATTGAAATGTTGCACCGATACACAGTGTCGAGCTTTTCTGTACTCAGCGAACCTACATGTTGCTGACTACCTCTCTTCCTCCCTCTTTCCCCTCTCACCAGTTATTTGGTTAAAATTCCGTATATACGCCTCGTCACCTAGCAACCTCTCTCTTCATCACTCCCGCGACACGTGTTGAATGCTAAACTTGTCGTTGTGGATTTTTTTTTTACGAAGGAGTAGATACACACTCAGTGGTGTATCAGTATGCAATCAAGATATTTATTAAAACTCTCTCTGCCTGTCTCCCTCCCTCCCCTCTCTTTTCCCCCCTCCCCTTAAACCCATATGTAAACCTCTATCCCTCCTCCCTGCTCCCTCATCTCCTCTCTCTCTCCAAGCAAAAGAGAAGCCAGTTCATAGCCTACCTTAAAAAAAACACTAAAGATAATTCAAGCCTCGCGTTTTGCGGTTATGTTTGTCCTAAGGGAATAGATGATAATTGATATTGTGAGTTTATAATATTCAACTCTGGGCTGAACTTTTTCACTGCAAGGCGATTTTGCCACTTGAAATTATTACACAAAGATAAAGAACTTAATAATGCATATGTTAGAGATACACATATAAAGAATCGTGCTTAATTACTGTAATCCTGTCTGCATTTATCTGGTAATTATTTGATATCACAATATTAGGCTTTTGCAATTGTTCTACTTCTGAAAGTAAGTACTATAATTAGCCCTTATAGGAAATAACAGAGAAAAAAAATCTTATTCACCCCTTTTCATCTTTTCTGCTCAGCACCAGCCATTTTGTCCTCTATGCTGGACATCACATTTTTGACTGTAGCAGAGAAGAAGAGAGGATGTGCCTATGTACCATGCATACACACACCTTTTATATATTGATGTAAGCATTGTGTGTGTGTGTGTGTGTGTGTGTGTGTGTGTGTGTGTGTGTGCGTGCGTGTGTGTGTGTGTGCGTGTGTGTGTGTGTTTGTGTGAGCCTCTGTGTCTATGTCTCTGTTTTGTTTGAAGTGAATCCACATTCACGGTGAAACCTCTTGTTTTCATTCGTAAACACAGAGCTGCCACGCTGCCGACCAGTTCTGTGAAATATTAAAAATACGCCCTAATTAACAGAAAACAATAGAAACCCATCGTGGTTGTTTATCCTGTTGTTGTGTGATAGGAAGACAGGGCATTGGCCTATCTCATCTGGAAGTAGAAGAAGACAGAGATGATAACAGGAGGAATGTTGTGATGAGGTAGAGAGATGCGAGGCTGGAGCAAGTCTTTCATGACTGGAACACAAATCCAGGGAAATCTGAAACAAGCTGCCACAGGTGGAACAACACCAAGTGGATATAAAACCAATATGGCTTTTATACCCTACAAACACTATCATGTCTGTACAGTCATTGCTTCTGAGTGTGTTACGAATACCTAAAGGAGATAAAAGCTAACCAAATCCTCTTTAGCTAACCAATCTATTCATTTTAGAGAATAATTACAGACAAATTGTATTGGAATGCCGCCATGAAGAAATAACTGTATTTCTGCACACTTCTGAAGGCTGTGCCTCGCTATTGGGATTATACAATTAAAGCAGCATATTAGTTCTTTGTTAATAATTGAGTTACAGCAACCAATATTCTCAAAGAAATATGACAGCACACTTTTAATTTAGTCTATGGTGGAATTTAACATCTGAATTCTCCCTTTCTCTGTTCTGACTGGGAATACAATGTAGCTAATTGCCTTTCGTTTTTCAATCAAAAAAAATACACGCAATTGACACATTTATTTTTTTCTCACCGTAGAAAAAGAAAGGTGAGGCAAAATGATTAAATAAAATGGTAGCTTGACTGAAAAGTGAAATGGCCATACAATTAGCTATTTAATTAACAAGGTTCAAAATCAAAGTTTGTCAGATGCTTTCAGATCTCAAAAGTGGTCTGATGTCAAGATGATTCGTCAATCCCAGGTAAATAGAGATGATGAAAATAGAGATTGAGGCCCATACACCTGGATATGGATATATAGCTAGAACAAATGGCTTGGGACGTTAACCCATTCTGGAGGTCTGAAAACTATCACTTTAAGTCTTGTGACACTACTTGCCATCAACATATCCAAATTTGAAGCACCCCAAAATTGAATCAAAAACGTATTTAGGTTGCAATTCCACAAAACATGTCGCAATACAAAATAAAAAAACGCTAGGAGGAAAAACAATCACAGTACTCTCTCTCTCACCACCAAACATCCTGTAGATCCATATCTGCATATCTTGGGCCAAGTGAAGGAAGCCTCCAAACAAATTTGTCAGGAGACATTGCCAGTTCATTGGGAGAATGATACGTAAACTTCCAGGCTTGGTGAGAAGGGAATCTAATCGATGCACCAAGACAGAGACATCCAAGGCATGTCAGTATCTCTGCAGACTTAACAACGGAGACGTGCAATACACTTAGGCGTTTAGCACATATAGCCTTGATTGAAGCATCCACTGATAACATGTCTGTTACTAATGACACAATTAAGAGAAAAGAGCACGATCCCTCCTTCACTCACTCATTCCCTGGCTCATTAACTCACTCAATGTTCCTATAACAAGCTTACATGGCATCCACAACTTTGTTGTAAGTGCAACATCTCTTCAGTATAGTAAGTCAAAACAAAGATGTGTGTTTACGTTGCACAACCCAAACCCTACCAACCCATGACTCGTTAGTTGTTTTCTTTCATTTACTTCAAGCGTTTGGGGTTCCTGCCTAGTGTGTTAGATGGGTGGGAGTTTCACTTTTTGGACAATTACATTGGATCCATTGCACCAGGCAAGCTCAAACAAGCGCAGCTAAAGTATTCAAAAGAAAATGAATACGATTGACACTATATCTATCAGCAGGCCTTCCAGCCTACAGCCACAGCCGAGCACAGCTGTGAGGAATAGTCTCTCATTAAGAGCTCTATGCGTATCTGTCCAAGCTAAAATGACTTTAAAAGCTTTAGCAGTTTCTCCCTGTCCATGGTGTTGAAACAATTGCAATGTAGCATCACATTTTAAGACGCATTATTACTCAAGGGTGATGATACAAAGCGAAACAATAATATATGTATGTGGAACTGTCTAACGTGCTGAAACGGTGCCCGGTTTTCACAGGCTTTGTCCCTGGTTTAGGGTTGGTTGCTTTCCCTGTCCATGGTGCTGAAATGTTTGCCATGCAACGTTTGTTATGCAACGTTAGCGACGCACATTTACAATGAATCATTACTAAAGTGCAATGTTAATAGGGAGTGTTTCATAAAACACCACAGTCTGTTGAACCTTTTGAGAAATTGGGGGCCCATGACAAATTTTTTAGTCTACAGAGGGGGAAAAAGGTTTTTGTCGTGCCCTCTTCACGACTGTCTTGGTATGTTTGGACCATGATAGTTTGTTGGTGATGTGGACACCAAGGAACTTGAAACTCTCTACCCGCTCCACTACAGCCCAGTCAATGTTAATGGGGGCCTGTTCGGCCCGCCTTTTCCTGCAGTCCACGATCAGCTCCTTTGTCTTGCTCACATTGAGGGAGAGATTGTTGTCCTGGCACCACACTGCTAGGTTTCTGACCTTCTCCCTATAGGCCGTCTCATCGTTGTCGGTGATCAGGCCTACCACTGTTGTGTCATTAGCAAACTTAATGATGGTGTTGGAGTTGTGTTTGGCCACGCAGTCGTGGGTGAACAGGGAATACAGGAGGGGACTAAGTACACAGAGTGGCCCCAGTGTTAAGGATCAGCATGGCAGACGTATTGTTGCCTATACTTACCACCTAGGAGCGGCCCGTCAGAAAGTCCAGGATCCAATTGCAGAGGGAGGTGTTTAGTCCCAAAGTCCTTAGCTTAATAATAAGCTTCGTGGGCACTATGGTGTTGAACGCTAAGCTATAGTTGATGAACAGCATTCTCACATAGGTGTTCCTTTTGTCCAAGTGAGAAAGGGTGGTGTGGAGTGCGATTGGGATTTGGTAGAACTGATTTAAGTTTGCCTGCATTAATGTCCGCGGCCACTAGGAGCGCCGCTTCTGGGTGAGCATTTTCTTCTTTGCCTATGGCCTTATAGAGTTGGTTGAGAGGGGTCTTAGTGCCAGCTTCGCTTTGTGATGGTAAATAAATGGCTACAAATATTACAGATTATCACTATCTTGGTAGATAGTGTGGTCGACAGCTTATAAGGCGAGCAATACCTCGAGACTTCTTAATATTAGACATTGCGCACCAGCTGTTATTGACAAAAGGACGCACAACTTATCATAAGGTACTCTACTCTACCTACCCCCTCTGTTCTGCCGGTGCATGGTAAATACCGGCAGCTGTATATTGTCTGTCTCGGTGAAACATAAGATGCTACAGAAGCACTGCTTCTTAACACAGCGCGCATCCAACCCGGAAGCCAGCCGCACCAATGTGTCGGAGGAAACACCGTGCACCTGGCAACCTTGGTTAGCGCACACTGCGCCCGGCCCGCCACAGGTGTCGCTGGTGCGCGATGAGACAAGGATATCCCCTACCGGCCAAGCCCTCCCTAACCCGGACTAAGCTAGGCCAACAGTTGATGTTGAGATGTGTCTGTTACTTGAACTCTGTGAAGCATTTATTTAGGCTGCAACCTGAGGTGCAGTTAACTCTAATGAACTTATCATCTGCAGCAGAGGTAACTCTGTGTCTTCCTTTCTTTTCTTTTTCTTTTTTTTTACCCCATTTTCTTCCCAATTTCGTGGTATCCAATTGTTTTAGTAGCCACGGCCCGCCACAGGAGTCGCTGGTGCGCGATGAGACAAGGATATCCCTACCGGCCAACCCCTCCCTAACCCGGACGACGCTAGGCCAATTGTGCGTCGCCCCAAGGACCTCCCGGTCGCGTCCAGTTACGACAGAGCCTGGGCGCGAACCCAGAGTCTCTGGTGGCACAGCTGGCGCTGCAGTACAGCGCCCTTCACCACCGCGCCACCCAAGAGGCCCCGGGTCTTCCTTTCTTGTGGTGGTCCTCATGAGAGCCAGTTTTATCATAGAGCTTGATGGTTTTTGCGACAGCACACGAAGAAACCTTCAAAGTTCTTTAAATTATTATTATTATTGACTGACCTTTATGTCTTAAAGTAATGATGGACTGTTGTTTCTCTTTGCTTATTTTAGCTGTTCTTGCCATAATATGTACTTGGTCTTTTACCAAATAGGGCTATCTTCTGTATAACACCCCTACCTTGTCACAACACAACTGGTTGGCTCAAATGCATTAAGAAGGAAAGAAATTCCACAAATGTACTTTTAACAAGGCACACCTGTTAATTGAAATGCATTCCAGGTGACTACCTCATGAAGCTGGTTGAGAGAATGCCAAGAGTGTGCAAAGCTGTCATAACAGCAAAGGGTGACTACTTATAAAATATATTTTGATTTTGGTTACTACATGATTCCATATGTTTTATTTCATAGTTTTGCAAAGGGGTTTTCTAATGATCAATTAGCCTTTTAAAATGATAAACTTGGATTAGCTAACACCATCACTCCTGGAACACAGGAGGTTGCTGATAATGGGCCTTTGTACGCCTATGTAGATATTCCATTTTAAAAATCTGCCGTTTCCAGCTACAATAGTCATTAACAACATTAAGAATGCCTGCATTTGTGACCAATTATTATTGTTACTTTAATGGACAAAAAATATGCTTTTCTTTCAAAAAGGAAATTGCTAAGTGACCCCAAACTTTTGAACGCTAGTGTACATATATCAGCTTTAGAGCAACATTGTTTTTTGGGCAGCAAAATGGATATTAACGATTAGCTTAACTCTGCAAAAGCTCTAGGAATCTCAGCCTGTCTGCTTTCGGCAGATCACTTTTATACATTCCCTCTCCGTGATTAAGTCACATTATTTTCAATCATTTGAAATTTGCTTTCTACCACAACCAATCATTGAAATGCCATTTTTCAGACCTCCCAATCACAGAATCTCAATATCTCCCTGATAAGGATGGCTGCCATTTCTTCGGTTCCCGACCTGAAATAGAAGTTTCCCCAAAAGTCTAATCAGTGTCTTCATCCCTTGAATTTATGTTAAAATAAAATAAATTCAATATGCATTTACCTTATCAATTCAGTTTTTTTAAGTGCAGACAGGCAGCCAGCCAGGCGGACGGACGGATAGACGGACGGCAAAAAGAGGTAAACAGGTCAGAAGACAATCAGTCAGGAAGACAAACAGATTGAAAGATAGACACCCAGAAACTCTGTAAGTACAGCTAATAACCTTTAACCCCCCCTCAGTGGATGAGGGATCCTAATGCGGCGTGAAACTGTAATCCTCTCCAGTTTTATAGTCTTGGTGAGTTTAATCTTTGCACCACAAGCCCACGACAACTTCCTTTTATTTGCATGGTTGAGTCTATAGTTGGACGTCGTTTCCTCCTGGCGGTTTCCGCTCATCAACCATAATGGACATCATGTCGGAATGGATTCAATGAAAGGCTACCTCTACGCACCTGTGAATCAAAGTACATATTAATCTATTCCCCAAGCCCATTTAAGTGGCCGTAAATGAGGAGAATCAGAGAGAAGTCATATCAAAAGAAAAGAAAAGTCTAATCACACATCTGGTCAAGTTCTTTGTCATGAGTCAGAGGACTTTTTACATGAGCCACTAGAGATATTGGACTGTCGCCCGAAATGACTTACAGTCAATATGCTGTACTATGTACTGTGTTGGGCCTATGTAGTTCAGATTGGTGTACATTAGTAGTTTGGGTTAGATTAGCTAGTCCCAAATCAGGTCCTGGTGTGCCCTTGAACATTGCTGTTTTTTAAATTCACACTAGTCTGTAGGAGTCACATAGGATGACTGTGAGACGTGATCAAGGTCTAATGTGAAGATCAGTATCTCATCTTGAATGTGTGTCATAAACTTGATTCATTGATAGATCAAGGTTAAGATGAATACCAGTTTCCCAGAATGTAGCTCAGGGGAGACTGGTTAGATCATATAGAACCTCATTGTACCTGGATGTATCTGTTCACTGTCCACTGAATTCCATGGACGTATGGCATTTTGGGATATTCGATGGCTGATCAGTGTTCCATTATATTTTTCAGGTGAATTATGATTTCTGTTTGCTATTGGGAACTTCTCTGCATGTTTGTTGACTTTGCGGCATGGTAATGATGGGGCTTTGTATTCAGGACATTCTCTGGTAGGGTCTTAACTCTGGTAAAGGTGACCTAGCCTTTTTGTTTGTTTACATTTAATTCAGACCGCTTGTTTTATCAAGATTTTATGTTTTGGATGTGGTTGGCGGATGTGGCTTCTGTTGAATTATTAGATCTAATAATGTTGTAACAAACTTGCATAAACCACAAACATTATATTTTACAAAAGTAAAATATTGGTGTAATTGATCAGTGCATTAATAGTGTATTGTATAGGAAAATAAAAATATTTCAAAATCAAAAAAACACAAGAAAGATTTATCAAGAATGATTCATTCAGCTAATGAATAGTCACAGCCACACAGTCCAATGAGCAAATTCACCATATACTGTAACTGGAAAAACTTAGTCTTACCAGAACCCCTGGTTGAGTATTTGAAAGAAAGTATCAAATCCAAATAAATATTTGTAATCCAATGGTAAAACCCCACAAAAATAAGAAAAAAATTGTCCCGACGGAATCCCAAATTTAACGTCACTAAATCCAACAGAACGTGTAACGGTCCAACAGAAGGTGATGGCTCTGAACCACTCAATATTTGTTTTCAACTATTTTCCTACGTTGTATTCATTAGCCGGATTCTGTTGCAAAACGTTTGGTCTGATGCAACATTTTCTTTTTTGCAACGGAAACTGTTTACTCCAAACGGAAAACGTTTTGCAACAAAAACAAGTTTCTACTGGACAGATTCAGGTAGATCCCTCCCTGTTTCCTTCCGTTTGCTCTATTTGCTTCAGTTTGGTGCTTAAAGTAAACGGTAACCGGTTCCAACCAAACGTTTTGCAACGGAATCTGACTAATGAATACACCCCTGAAGTCCCTCTTAATAGCAAACAATGTTAGGCTCTTTCCAAACAATGGTGCTTCAGCTTAATTCAATATGGCACCTGCAGCCTTAAAGGCCTACTGCATAATACTCAATTATCAGCACAATGCAGCGTGCTAACATAGTCTTGGATAAGCATATAAATTAGCACATTATTGTTGTATTTTCACTTTATGCTTTTTATGTGGCAATGTTCTTGTTAAAGAAGTGCTTATAAGAAGAAGAAAAAAATAAGAAGGTTGACACTTTGTATACTCTCAACTATTTAATGAAAAGAACCAACATTTCCCCAACCCAGAAATGTGTTTATCTTTGTGGTATGTGAAAATGGAGAAAAATCATGAGTCTATTCATTTGCAATAGACCTTATCAAGGGATGATCTCATTTCTGGCCTAAGATCATTTTAGACTCCCCTTTCTATCTCCTACCTAATATCTCAGTTAAACCCATTTGCTGTTGGAGCGAACCTGGAATGAAACCTTGCTGCTATCATACTGATTTGCATTCAATTGGCGCCGTTGGTATCTAAGATTAATTAGGAACTAATTATGTGGGCATATGGAGTGAGAACCAGCATACAGAGTATGTATAGTAACTCTTCTGAGATCCAACACCTTGAATACCTTGCCTTAAACGCGTTACGCCTCACTGAAATATGGACCAAATATGGACCTTGTATTTTTACCTCTTTCTTCCTCTTTCCCACTGACACACACGGGCCCCATTCTAATTCCTTAAACGTGTATGATTGGACACAGTGAACGTCAGGGCTCCAGAGTGCTCCACCATGGCTTTCACCTATCACGCCATTTCTAATCAGAGATTACCTCAGGGACAGGACAAAGAAAGGATGCACGTTTAAAGAATTTGAACGGTGCCGGTGGTTGCCGTTCTGTGAGCAGAGCAGTTTATTCCATGTCCTGGGGACAGGGTGTACCCTGTCTGCCTCTGGCAGTCTGTTGGCATCAGTGCAGTTGCAGTTACTGTATCAGCCCACAGTTACAGCTGGCGAACAGCAGGTGGCAGCACTATGTTGTTGTTGTTTTTGTCGCCCTGCAGGCTGTCCTCTCAGTGTTTGATTAGTGAGAGTGGAGCTGTAGGCTCCTCATAGGCTCTCATGGAGTCACACAGACACAGTTCCCCTCTCTATCTCCTGGTGTATACTCACCGCATAGACACTCATACACTTAGAAATGTCCATGTGCACACAATCTCATTATGCGGGCAAACATAAATGCATGTGTGCGCACACATGCACATACATGCACACTCACACAAACCACAGACACGCTCACACATAATTTACCATGAACATACACACACTAAGACAAAGTCTCCCACACACATACACAGATATTGCCATTTAACCTAAGGATCCCATTGGTGCACTTGCATTTGCACACACATGATCAAACATCAATTATCATGCACACACACACTTCTGAGTGGCGCAGTGGTCTAAGGCACTGCATCTCAGTGTTAGAGGCGTCACTACCGACCCTGGTTCGATTCCAGGCTGTATCACAACGGGCGCACAATTGGCCTAGCGTCGGCCGGGTTAGGGTTTGGCCGGGATAGGCCGCCATTGTAAATAAGAATTTGTTCTTAACTGACTTGCCTAGTTAAACAAAAGTTACATACAAATAAACACACATTTACAAATTCCGATACAGACACACAAATACATTTACAAATTCCCATGCACGCACACACACAGTCTTGTATACAGTGCCTTCGGAAAATATTCAGACCCCTTGACTTTTTCCACATTTTGTTACGTTACAGCCTTATTCTAAAATGTATTCAAAATAATAATAATTCTCAGCAACACAATACCCCATAATGACAAAATGAAAAAAGGTGTTAAGAAATGTTTGCAAATGTATGAAAAATAAAAAAACAGAAACACCTTATTAACATAAGTATTCCAACCTTTTGCTTTGAGACTTGAAATTGAGCTCAGGTGCATCCTGTTTCCATTGATCATCCTTGAGATATTTCTACAACTTGATTGGAGTCCATCTGTGGTAAATTAATTTGATTGGACATGATTTGGAAAAGCACACACCTGTCTATATAATGTCCCACAGTTGACAGTGCATGTCAGAGCAAAAGCCAAGCCATGAGGTTGAAGGAATTGCCCTTAGAGCGCCGAGACAGGATTGTGTTGAGGCACAGATCTGGGGAAGGGTACCAAAACATTTTCTGTGTAGCATTGAATGTAAGGTGCCCAAGAACACAGTGGCCTCCTCCATTCTTAAATGGAAGTTTGGAAGCATCAAGACTCTTCTTAGAGCTGGCTAACCCTGCCATACTGAGTAATCAGGGGAGAAGGGCCTTGGTCAGGGAGGTGACCAAGAACCCGATGGTCACTCTGACAGAGCTCCAGAGTTCCTCTGTGGAGATGGGAGAACCTTCCAGAAGGACAACCATCTCTGCAGCAATCACCAATCACCAATCACCAATCAGGCCTTTATGGTAGAGTGGCCAGACGGAATCCACTCCTCAGTAAAAGGCAAATGACAGCCTGCTTGGAATTTGCCAAAAGGCCCCTAAAGACTCTCAGACCATGAAAAACAAGATTCTCTGGTCTGATGAAACCAAGATTGGACTCTTTGGCCTGAATGCCAAGCGTCATGTCTGGAGGAAACCTGGCACTATCCCTACAGTGAAGCATGGTTGTGGCAGCATCACGCTGTGGGGATGTATTTCAGTGGCAGGGACTGGGAGGATAGTCAGGATCGAGGGAAAGATGAACGGAGCAAAGTACAAAGAGATCCTTGATATAGATCTGCTCCAGAGTGCACAGGACCTCAGACTGGGGCGAAGGTTCACCTTCCAACAGGACAACAACTCTAAGCACACAGCCAAGACAATGCAGGAATGGCTTCGCGACAAGTCTCTGAATATCCTTGAGTGGTCCAGCTGGTGCCTGGACTTGACCTGTAACTTCTTCTTTAAGAGGCTCCTCTGTCCTCCACTCGTTACCTGTATTAATGGCACCTGTTTGAACTTGTTATCAGTATAAAAGACACCTGTCCACAACCTCAAACAGTCACACTCCAAACTCCACTATGGCCAGGACCAAAGAGCTGTCAATGGGCACCAGAAACAAAATTGTAGACCTGCACCAGGCTGGGAAGACTGAATCTGCAATAGGTAAGCAGCTTGATTTGAAGAAATCAACTGTGGGAGCAATTATTAGGAAATGGAAGACATACAAGACCACTGATAATCTCCCTCGATCTGGGGCTCCACACAAGATCTCACCCCATGGGGTCAAAATTATCACGAGAACGGTGAGCAAAAATCCCAGAACCACACGGGGAGACCTAGTGAATGACCTGCAGAGAGCTGGGACCAAAGTAATAAAGCCTACCATCAGTAACACACTACGCCGCCAGGGACTCAAATCCTGCAGTGCCAGACGTGTCCCCCTGCTTAAGACAGTACATGTCCAGGCCCGTCTGAAGTTTGCTAGAGAGCATTTGGATGATCCAGAAGAATGGGAGAATGTCATATGGTCACATGAAACCAAAATATAACTTTTTGGTATAAACTCAACTTGTCGTGTTTGGAGGACAAAGAATGCTGAGTTGCATCCAAAGAACACCATACCTACTGTGAAGCATGGGGGTGGAAACATCATGCTTTGGGGCTGTTTTTCTGCAAAGGGACCATGATGACTGATCCGTGTAAAGGAAAGAATGAATGGGGCCATGTATCATGAGATCCTTCCATCAGCATGGGCATTGAAGATGAAACGTGGCTGGGTCTTTCAGCATGACAATGATCCCAAACACACCGTCCGGGCAATGAAGGAGTGGCTTCGTAAGAAGCATTTCAAGGTCCTGTCGTGGCCTAGCCAGTCTCCAGATCTCAAACCCATAGAAAATCTTTGGAGGGAGTTGAAAGTCCATGTTGCCCAGCAACAGCCCCAAAACATCACTGCTCTAGAGGAGATCTGCATGGAGGAATGGGCCAAAATACCAGCAACAGTGTGTGAAAACCTTGTGAAGACTTACAGAAAACGTTTGACCTTTGTCATTACCAACAAAGGGTATATAACAAAGTATTGAGATAAACGTTTGTTATTGACCAAATACTTATTTTCCACCATAATTTGCACATAAATTCATTAAACATCCTACAATGTGATTTTCTGGATTTTTATTCCTCATTTTGTCTGTCATCGTTGAAGTGTACCTATGATGAAAATTACAGCCCTCACTCATCTTTTTAAGTAGGAGAACTTGCACAATTGGTGGCTGACTAAATACTTTTTTGCCCCACTGTATGTAAATGTGCTATTTCCGTGATTTAGAATAAGGCTGTAACCTAACAATTTGTAGAATGTCAAGGGGTCTGAATACATTCCTAAGGCACTGTAACTAACCTAGTGAAGACACTCAAATCAGTCCCATTCAAAATCCTATTTTTGCTAACCCCTAACCCTAACTCTAATCCTTACCCTAACCTTAACCCTAACCTTAACCCCAAAACCTAACCCTAAAATTAACCCTAATGTCACGCCCTGACCTTAGAGAGCCTTTTTATTTCTCTATTTGGTTAGGTCGGGGTGTGATTTGGGTGGGCATTCTAGTTTTTCTATTTCTTTTTTGGCCGGGTATGGTTCCCAATCAGAGGCAGCTGTCTATCGTTGTCTCTGATTGGGGATCATACTTAGGCAGCCTTTTTTCTACCTTTAGTTTGTGGGATCTTGTTTGTGTGTAATTGCTTTCTGCATGTAGCTTTACGTTCGTTTTTGTATTTTGTTGTTTTTTCGGTGTCATTTTAATTAAATAAAAATGTACACCTACCCCGCTGCACCTTGGTCCAATCCATCTCTAAACGATCGTGACACCTAAACATAATTCTAACACTAATTCCAACCTTAGCCCTAAACCCCCTAGAAATAGTATTTTACCTTGTGGGGACTAACAAAATGTCCCCAGCTGGTATAAAAAAAATGTTTCCTATTCTTGAGGGGACTTCTGGTCCCCACAATTATAGCTAAACACGTCCACACACACACACACATGTCCACACACACCCCACACGCCCCTCTCTCTTCTCCTCTCTCTCTCACTCAGCCAGACTCTGTCTAACAGATGGGACAAGGGCACTGCCAGATCCCGGTCACCTGACAGAGTCCAACAATCTGATATGTGAGAGAGAGCGCAGGAAGAAGGGATGGGATTGATGATGACACACAGGGCTCAGAAGACCCCAGACACAGACAGACGGACAGACGGAGACAGAGACAATAGGAAAAGAGGGAGATGAAGATAGAGATGAGAGAGGGGGAGATCAAGAGCCTCTCTTTAGCTAATGGCTTTGATATTACAACCTTGGTGACATATTCATGACATGTATTTTGCACAGTTAGCAATGCAAATCAGTGGACGACGAGGAGACACAATTTACATGCTAATACGTTCTCGTTTAAGTGTGGAATGTTTTACATGCAATATCATTTTTTGAAGAGAGCACTTCTGCATGACTAAGGCTGTGTGGTCATAATTATGCACAAGCTTCTAGTCGAAATTAGTCCCAATTTTATGTTAGACATGTCACAGCAAATTATACATTTTTTTAAAGTAAATTTGTGTCCCTGGTAAGATGCAGAGGAATGGTAATAAAGTATTTCCTTTTACAGTTTTTCAACTTTGATTAATTTTATAGTTGTCAATTATGAGTCATACCTCTATGACAAGACACATGTACTGTCTGTAAAGTATGTCCCAGGGACCAACCAGCTTAGCCTGCTACAGCCTGATAGTAAACTGTCCTATTGTCCTGTTGTGTTCAGATTTGTCATGTAAATCACATTTCTTCATTTGTTTTCATTCATTTGAATTGAAGAAAATTGAATTGGGAAATTGCCTGTATGTATGTGTGTGGGCAGAGAGGGGTTTCGGTTTCCCCTTCCTCATCAATATCATGATTTCCCTTTTCATCTAAAACCTTTATGAACCAAATTAAGACCAATGTACGGTATGTAAATGGTTTCAGTGTGATTAAAATCCTTTTGGATGTGTGGATCAGGTATGAAGCTGTGAGATTTGGCATTACTCATGATAGGCTTGGAGAATAGCATGAAAGACATTTAAAGGATTAGTGTAATGATGAGTGAAGGTAAACAAATCACATTGAATCAGATCTGACTGGCTCTCTATCTCTGACACACACACACACACAAACACACACACACACACGTACACACACGTACACACACACGCACGCACACGCACACACGTACACACGCACACACATGTACACACACGTACACACGCACGCACACGCACACACACGCACACACACGCACACACACGTACACACACGCACGCACGCACGCACGCACGCACGCACACGCACGTACACACACGTACACACACACACACACACGCACACACACGTACACACACACACACACACACACACACACACACACACACACACACACACACACACACACACACACACGAGACAAATCTGCCTAAGATAGCTAGAAGGAATGAGATAATTGGATGAAGCGTGTGTGCGCGTGCGTGTATGTATACAGTTGAAGTCGGAAGTTTACATACACTTAGGTTGGAGTCATTAAAACTCGTTTTTCAACCACTCCACAAATTTCTTGTCAACAAACTATAGTTTTGGCAAGTCGGTTAGGACATCTACTTTGTGCATGACACAAATACTTTTTCCAACAATTGTTTATAGACATATTATTTCACTTATAATTCACTGTATCACAATTCCAGTGGGTCAGAAGTTTACATACACAAAATTTACTGTACCTTTAAACAGCTTGGAAAATTTCAGAAAATTATGACATCATTTGAGTCAATTGGAGGTGTACCTGTGGATGTATTTCAAGGCCTACCTTCAAACTCAGTGCCTCTTTGCTTGATATCATGGGAAAATCAAAAGAAATCAGCCAAGACCTCAGAAAGAAAATTGCACCTCCACAAGTCTGGTTCATCCTTGGCAGCAATTTCCAAACGCCTGAAGGTACCACGTTCATCTGTAGAAACAATAGCTACACTTTACATACACTCAAATACTATTTGAGTGGATGTAAACTTCTGACCCACTGGGAATGTGTAAAGTATAAACACCGCTCAGGAAGGAGACGTGTTCTGTCTCCTAGAGATGAACGTACTTTGGTGCAAAAAGTGCAAATCAATCCCAAAATAACAGCAAAGGACCTTGTGAAGATGCTGGAGGAAACGGGTGCAAAAGTATCTATATCCACAGTAAAACGAGTCTTATATCGACATAAGCTGAAAAGCAGATCAACAAGGAAGACGCCACTGCTCCAAAACCGCCATAAAAATGAAAGACTACAGTTTGCAACTGCACATGGGGAGGAAGATCGTACTTTTTGGAGAAATGTTCTCTGATCTGATGAAACAAAAATAGAACTGTTTGGCCATAATGACCATCGTTATGTTTGGAGGAAAAAGGGGGAGGCTTGCAAGCCAAAGAACCCCATCCCAACCGTGAAGCACGGGGGTGGCAGCATCATGTTGTGGGGGTGCTTTGCTGCAGGAGGGACTGGTGCACTTCACAAAATAGATTGCATCATGAGGCAGGAAAATTATGTGGATATATTGAAGCAACATCTCAAGACATCAGTCAAGAAGTTAAAGCTTGGTCGCAAATGGGTCTTCCAAATGGACAATGACCCCAACCATACTTCCAAAGTTGTGGCAAAATGGATTAAGGACAACAAAGTCAAGGTATTGGAGTGGCCATCACAAAGCCCTGACCTCAATCCTATAGAACATTTGTGGGCAGAACAAAAAAAAGCATGTGCGAGCAAGGTGACCTACAAACCTGACTCAGTTACACCAGCTCTGTCAGGAGGAATGGGCCAAAGTTCACCCAACTTTTGTGGGAAGCTTGTGGAAGGCTACCCAAAACGTTTGACCCAAGTTAAACAATTGAAAGACAATGCTACCACATACTAATTGAGTGTAATGTAAACTTCTGACCCACTGGGAATGTGATGAAAGCAATAATAAAAGCTGAAATAAATCATTCTCTCTACTATTATTCTGACATTTCACATTCTTAAAATAAAGTGGTGATCCTAACTGGCCTAAAACAGGGAATATTTACTAGGATTAAATGTCAGGAATTGTAAAAAAAAAAAAACATTTACATTTAAGTCATTTAGCAGACGCTCTTATCCAGAGCGACTTACAAATTGGTGCGTTCACCTTAAGACATCCAGTGGAACAGCCACTTTACAATAGTGCATCTAAATCTTTTAAGGGGGGGGTGAGAAGGATTACTTTATCCTATCCTAGGTATTCCTGAAAGAGGTGGGGTTTCAGGTGTCTCCGGAAGGTGGTGATTGACTCCGCTGTCCTGGCGTCGTGAGGGAGTTTGTTCCACCATTGGGGGGCCAGAGCAGCGAACAGTTTTGACTGGGCTGCGCGGGAACTGTACTTCCTCAGTGGTAGGGAGGCGAGCAGGCCAGAGGTGGATGAACGCAGTGCCCTTGTTTGGGTGTAGGGCCTGATTAGAGCCTGGAGGTACTGAGGTGCCGTTCCCCTCACAGCTCCGTAGGCAAGCACCATGGTCTTGTAGCGGATGCGAGCTTCAACTGGAAGCCAGTGGAGAGAGCGGAGGAGCGGGGTGACGTGAGAGAACTTGGGAAGGTTGAACACCAGACGGGCTGCGGCGTTCTGGATGAGTTGTAGGGGTTTAATGGCACAGGCAGGGAGCCCAGCCAACAGCGAGTTGCAGTAATCCAGACGGGAGATGACAAGTGCCTGGATTAGGACCTGCGCTGCTTCCTGTGTGAGGCAGGGTCGTACTCTGCGGATGTTGTAGAGCATGAACCTACAAGAACGGGCCACCGCCTTGATGTTAGTTGAGAACGACAGGGTGTTGTCCAGGATCACGCCAAGGTTCTTAGCGCTCTGGGAGGAGGACACAATGGAGTTGTCAACCGTGATGGCGAGATCATGGAACGGGCAGTCCTTCCCGGGAGGAAGAGCAGCTCCGTCTTGCCGAGGTTCAGCTTGAGGTGGTGATCCGTCATCCACACTGATATGTCTGCCAGACATGCAGAGACGCGATTCGCCACCTGGTCATCAGAAGGGGGAAAGGAGAAGATTAATTGTGTGTCGTCTGCATAGCAATGATAGGAGAGACCATGTGAGGTTATGACAGAGCCAAGTGACTTGGTGTATAGCGAGAATAGGAGAGGGCCTAGAACAGAGCCCTGGGGGACGCCAGTGGTGAGAGCGCGTGGTGAGGAGACAGATTCTCGCCACGCCACCTGGTAGGAGCGACCTGTCAGGTAGGACGCAATCCAAGCGTGGGCCGCGCCGGAGATGCCCAACTCGGAGAGGGTGGAGAGGAGGATCTGATGGTTCACAGTATCGAAGGCAGCCGATAGGTCTAGAAGGATGAGAGCAGAGGAGAGAGAGTTAGCTTTAGCAGTGCGGAGGGCCTCCGTGATACAGAGAAGAGCAGTCTCAGTTGAATGACTAGTCTTGAAACCTGACTGATTTGGATCAAGAAGGTCATTCTGAGAGAGATAGCGGGAGAGCTGGCCAAGGACGGCACGTTCAAGAGTTTTGGAGAGAAAAGAAAGAAGGGATACTGGTCTGTAGTTGTTGACATCGGAGGGATCGAAAACGGAGTTTAAATGTATTTGGCTAAGGTGTATGTACACCTCCGACTTCAACTGTGTGTGTGTGTGTGTGTGTGTGTGTGTGTGTGTGTGTGTGTGTGTGTGTGTGTGTGTGTGTGTGTGTGTGTGTGTGTGTGTACATGTGCGTGTGTGTGTGTGGTGTGTACATGTGAATGCGTGCAGGCATGTGTTTACATCTCAGAAAGGATTGAGAGCAATCGCGGCACAGCTGTGCGAGAGGGAGAGAGAGGCAATTTATCAGCAATGAGTGTCTGAAACACGTGTCAAACATCTGGAGACATTGGGCAGTACCCTCCACATGGCTACTTCATTTGGCAATAGTGGGGCACTCACAGCCTTACTGATAAATCCTCTCACACTCACACAGAAATAGCCAGATGGAGGGATTGAGAGAGAGGAGAGGATGAGAGAAAGAGAGAGAGAAAAAGAGACAGAGACTGTAAATGAGTGTGCAGGAGAGAAAGAGGAAGAAAGAGAGAGAGAAAGAAAGAAAAGAGAGATGAAAGAGTTGTGAAATAATCTAGCAGGAAATGAATGCACTTTGAAGATCAGTACTGTTCCAAAGGTTCAAGGAGAGAGCGCACAGCCTACAAAAAAAAGTCAACCATATTTTTTCCATAAAAAAAGGTATTTCCCATCAGATTCCATATTGCATTTTAATATCATAACGTTGTTAGATAAAGCAGGTCTGAGCATAAACATGAAAACAACAGATCTTAGGCCTAAGTTGCCAGCCTCTCCATGCTCAGCCAGGCGAACCAGCCACAGAAATAGACACAACAAGACAGGCAAATGAGGCTAGCATAGCATAGTGTAGCATAGCCCAATTAAAACGCAGTGAGCAGTAATGCGGTCGATGCTACATGCCGTACCAAAGAGGTACCAATGAGATGCTAACGATTACATGCTTGAAATAATACTTTGATACTCCGAGAGGGCGGGGATGGAGGGGGAGGTTGAAAGGGTTCACTCGGGCTTAGTTCAAATATGCAACATCTAAATATAGCACCTAGAGTCTGCTACTTAACAGATTAAAATTAATTAAGCTTGCTTTTTCCTGGCTCCAAAAAGGGAAATGAAATAAACTGGAACGGGGTCATGTTGGTTCTCAGATGTTTTTATGTACAGTAGAGAGAAGGTTTGTAAAACATGTCTCCCTTTTCAGATATTTTATTTATAGCCTACAGACACTGTCTGTTTCAATCTCGCTAAAATGGGTGAAATGGTGTTTCAGTCGATTTTAGAGAGTCAAATCATTCCCAAGCTGATGTTCTACATGCTGTTCATAAAGGGAATACAACAGCTACAATTTTATGATATGCAATCTGAAAGGATTTAAAATGCTTCTCAATTCACAGCCAGTGGCTTACTGGTCATCTGGCTAGAGCCAGCATAGCAACAAACTGTTAAGCCGCGAACAGCAGGCTGCTATCAAATAGCCTCCTATAAATAGTGTTGGAGCCCAGATCTGATTCTGACTCTGGGGCATTTAAAAACGGAACAAGTCACCACAATCAGTAAAGACCTTTACCAACCAGGGGTGATCGTTAAATCACCAGTAAGCATTTAGGGAAATTCTGTGGCCGTTAGTTATCCAAATGTGGTAGTAAACAATGAAGGTATTACAATGCTACTTCTTCAAATCACAAAATGAAATGTTATTGGTCACATACACATATTTAGCAGATGTTATTGAGGGTGTAGCGAAATGCTTCCTAGCTCCGACAATGCAGTAGTATGTAGCAACTCACAACAATACACACAAATCTAAAAGTAAAAGAATGGAATTAAGAAATATATCAATATTAGAACGAGCAATGTCCGAGCGGTATTAACTCAAATACAGTAGATGACAGTATATACATATGAGATAAGTAAAACAGTATGTAAGCATTATTAAAGTGACCAGTGATTCCATGTCTATGTACATAGGGCAGCAGCCTCTAAGGTGCATGGTTGAGTAACCGGGTGGTAGCCGGCTAATGATGGTCTTTGATGCAACACACTGAATACACACACCAACACATCTGTGTCAAGCTTTTCCAGCTGCTATACTGCAAGAAAAAAAGAGACATTAAAACTGCAAAAGGAAGAAATCGGAGTCTACTTTGTATGCAAACCTATTATATTTTTCCTTTGATGTAAAAAAAAAAAAAAAAAAAAGACATCATGACCTGGAACCAACTACTGTTCAAACCAAAAATAATTTATTGTGAGATGCAGTCATCTCCCAATGAATGTAATGACTGGGACTGCTGTAAATGGATGCCCTAGACCAGAACAGATAGATATCCACAGCTATAAAAATGAATTTATTTTTGAATTGGGACTGGTGAACTGCAATCCACTGCAATACACTGTGCACTTATTCAATAGACCATCTTGATTTAAGTTACAGGCCCTACTTGATCACATCTACGGTGTCCATTTTAGGACATTCATCGCCTGTCTAGCTCCAACACAACATGCTCCTATGAACACCAAAGACCTTATTTCACCTATACGAAGTCTATTGCACCATCCGAAAATGTGTTTTCCCTAGCACCTAACACGCTCTAGAGAGTGAACACTTGTTTTGGCTTGGGTACCCATTCTACTCGATTGTTATCTGTGTTCTGGCCTCAGTGGCTGGGTTCTTGGACCTCATTCTGGGTTTCTATCTGCATCACAGCACATACTAATAAGGTGCCTCTGCCTCCCCCCTCTCTCTCCCGTGTCACTGCAGAGAGGTTTGGATCACGGCCTGTCCAAATCTCCCCCCCTCTCCCTCCCTCCCTCCCTCCGGTCATTGCACATAAAGATTTGGAGCATATGCCTCTCTCTCGTTCTCCCTCCCTCCCACCCTCCCTCCCTCCCTCTGGTCACTGCACATAAAGATTTGGAGCATATGCCTCTCTCTCGTTCTCTCCCTCTCTCCCCCTGTCCCCTCCCTTTCTCGCTCGCTCTGTCATCTCCCTGCTTCCCTCTCTCTCCCTCCCTAGTCCTGTGCCTGTTTACTTTGATCCATGCTCCAGGAGAGGAGCCAAATCCAGGGTGCTGTGGTGCACTCCCCTGCAGCAGCCAGAAGCCCAGGGCTCCAGATGAGCTGAGCTGCTCTCCAGTGTGTAAAAGGAACAGTCGGAACATTCGCCTCCAATGCAGCTGCCACCCACACAGTGCAGAAACACATTGACACACACTCTGCCACTACATGGAAACCACACACTGTAGCTTATTTGCAGAGTTATGATTCGAGTAAAACAAAAGGCACTTGTACAGTGGGCTGAATAAAGAAATACAACTGTGATACACACTCACACCGGATGGTACACATTGCTAGGCAACCAGGAGTGTGGAGAATTCCTTCCGGAACAGGCAGCTACACCAGCTGACAAGCAGGAGCCTCGTTGCCGGCGTTACTTCACTCACACACTCTCTGCCTCTCGGACAAACATATTTTAGACAGCACACACTAAAACACACACACACACACACATTCTCACACGAGAAAGCTTCACCTCACCTACCTCTGCAGAGAAACTAGCCCTCCCTACAGCACTCCAGCACCAGTCTCCATAGCGACGGCCAATCCAGAGCTGAGGGGGGGAAAAAAGAGTCAGTCATCTCTAAAGCAGAACTGGCAGAGGAATTCCAGGAGTGAAGAAGTGTAGAAGAAGGAGAGTGAAGGAGCAGGTGAGAGAGGGAGAGGAGGAAAAAGGCTCTGGGGCTCAGGCCGGAAAGCAGAGGTCAAATCGAACCTGAAGAGAGGGAGAGGAGAGGAGAGCTGGGGTGTAGAAGTGAGAGGTTGCTGAAAGGCCTTGGGGTTAGATAGAACAGTTTCCATTTCCACCCCCCACACCACTGAATTTACATTTACATTACATTTAAGTCATTTAGCAGACGCTCTTATCCAGAGCGACTTACAAATTGGTGCTTTCACCTTATGACATCCAGTGGAACAGCCACTTTACAATAGTGCATCTAGGTCTTTTAAGGGGGGGTGAGAAGGATTACTTTATCCTATCCTAGGTATTCCTTAAAGAGGTGGGGTTTCAGGTGTCTCCGGAAGGTGGTGATTGACTCCGCTGTCCTGGCGTCGTGAGGGAGTTTGTTCCACCATTGGGGGGCCAGAGCAGCGAACAGTTTTGACTGGGCTGAGCGGGAACTGTACTTCCTCAGTGGTAGGGAGGCGAGCAGGCCAGAGGTGGATGAACGCAGTGCCCTTGTTTGGGTGTAGGGCCTGATCAGAGCCTGGAGGTACTGAGGTGCCGTTCCCCTCACAGCTCCGTAGGCAAGCACCATGGTCTTGTAGCGGATGCGAGCTTCAACTGGAAGCCAGTGGAGAGAGCGGAGGAGCGGGGTGACGTGAGAGAATTTGGGAAGGTTGAACACCAGACGGGCTGCGGCGTTCTGGATGAGTTGTAGGGGTTTAATGGCACAGGCAGGGAGCCCAGCCAACAGCGAGTTGTAGTAATCCAGACGGGAGATGACAAGTGCCTGGATTAGGACCTGCGCCGCTTCCTGTGTGAGGCAGGGTCGTACTCTGCGGATGTTGTAGAGCATGAACCTACAGGAACGGGCCACCGCCTTGATGTTATTTGAGAACGACAGGGTGTTGTCCAGGATCACGCCAAGGTTCTTAGCGCTCTGGGACGAGGACACAATGGAGTTGTCAACCGTGATGGCGAGATCATGGAACGGGCAGTCCTTCCCGGGAGGAAGAGCAGCTCCGTCTTGCCGAGGTTCAGCTTGAGGTGATGATCCGTCATCCACACTGATATGTCTGCCAGACATGCAGAGATGCGATTCGCCACCTGGTCGTCAGAAGGGGGAAAGGAGAAGATTAATTGTGTGTCGTCTGCATAGCAATGATAGGAGAGACCATGTGAGGTTATGACAGAGCCAAGTGACTTGGTGTATAGTGAGAATAGGAGAGGGCCTAGAACAGAGCCCTGGGGACACCAGTGGTGAGAGCACGTGGTGAGGAGACGGATTCTCGCCACGCCACCTGGTAGGAGCGACCTGTCAGGTAGGACGCAATCAAGCGTGGGCCGCGCCGGAGATGCCCAACTCGGAGAGGGTGGAGAGGAGGATCTGATGGTTCACAGTATCGAAGGCAGCCGATAGGTCTAGAAGGATGAGAGCAGAGGAGAGAGAGTTAGCTTTAGCAGTGCGGAGCGCCTCCGTGATACAGAGAAGAGCAGTCTCAGTTGAATGACTAGTCTTGAAACCTGACTGATTTGGATCAAGAAGGTCATTCTGAGAGAGATAGCGGGAGAGCTGGCCAAGGACGGCACGTTCAAGAGTTTTGGAGAGAAAAGAAAGAAGGGATACTGGTCTGTAGTTGTTGACATCGGAGGGATCGAGTGTAGGTTTTTTCAGAAGGGGTGCAACTCTCGCTCTCTTGAAGACGGGAGGGACGTAGCCAGCGGTCAGGGATGAGTTGATGAGCGAGGTGAGGTAAGGGAGAAGGTCACCGGAGATGGTCTGGAGAAGAGAGGAGGGGATAGGGTCAAGCGGGCAGGTTGTTGGGCGGCCGGCCGTCACAAGACGCGAGATGTCATCTGGAGAGAGAGGGGAGAAAGAGGTCAGTAGGGCAGTGTGAGCAGAACCAGCGGTGTCGTTTGACTTAGCAAACGAGGATCGGATGTCGTCGACCTTCTTTTCAAAATGGTTGACGAAGTCATCTGCAGAGAGGGAGGAGGGGGGGGGGGAGGAGGATTCAAGAGGGAGGAGAAGGTGGCAAAGAGCTTCCTAGGGTTAGAGGCAGATGCTTGGAATTTAGAGTGGTAGAAAGTGGCTTTAGCAGCAGAGACAGAGGAGGAAAATGTAGAGAGGAGGGAGTGAAAGGATGCCAGGTCCGCAGGGAGGCGAGTTTTCCTCCATTTCCGCTCGGCTGCCCGGAGCCCTGTTCTGTGAGCTCGCAATGAGTCGTCGAGCCACGGAGCGGGAGGGGAGGACCGAGCCGGCCTGGAGGATAGGGGACATAGAGAGTCAAAGGATGCAGAAAGGGAGGAGAGGAGGGTTGAGGAGGCAGAATCAGGAGATAGGTTGGAGAAGGTTTGAGCAGAGGGAAGAGATGATAGGATGGAAGAGGAGAGAGTAGCGGGGGAGAGAGCGAAGGTTGGGACGGCGCGATACCATCCGAGTAGGGGCAGTGTGGGAAGTGTTGGATGAGAGCGAGAGGGAAAAGGATACAAGGTAGTGGTCGGAGACTTGGAGGGGAGTTGCAATGAGGTTAGTGGAGGAACAGCATCTAGTAAAGATGAGGTCGAGCGTATTGCCTGCCTTGTGAGTAGGGGGGGAAGGTGAGAGGGTGAGGTCAAAAGTGGAGAGGAGTGGAAAGAAGGAGGCAGAGAGGAATGAGTCAAAGGTAGACGTGGGGAGGTTAAAGTCGCCCAGAACTGTGAGAGGTGAGCCGTCCTCAGGAAAGGAGCTTATCAAGGCATCAAGCTCATTGATGAACTCTCCGAGGGAACCTGGAGGGCGATAAATGATAAGGATGTTAAACTTGAAAGGGCTGGTAACTGTGACAGCATGGAATTCAAAGGAGGCGATAGACAGATGGGTAAGGGGAGAAAGAGAGAATGACCACTTGGGAGAGATGAGGATCCCGGTGCCACCACCCCGCTGACCAGAAGCTCTCGGGGTGTGCGAGAGCACGTGGGCGGACGAAGAGAGAGCAGTAGGAGTAGCGGTGTTGTCTGTGGTGATCCATGTTTCCGTCATGAATAACTGTCAAATCTCCACGTGCCTATACTCTACGTAACGGTCAAGGTGTTATGACTGCTTATACAGTGCAGACAGTCTATACCTAGATTAGAGTCAGGACCTAATGCACATGCCTTTAAGAAAGAGTTGGGTTCCACCACTTAGTCAAATTGCCTGTTGCCGGGATTCAATCAAAAGGCACAGTGTTGACAAACACACTGGAGTTAACTTTTAAAGGTAATTCACATTCACCGAAAACTCCACGAATGCCGTTTGCTTGTGGACAATGCATTTGAAAGTTTCTCTGACCCAGCAGGCCTCTGGAGGGGTGGTTATATAGATTACAATTGCAGCTAGCGACACATCTATTCAACAGCGTACCAGAAGTACCTGGCAATTTCCTGGAGTTCCTGGGAACTTGGCCTCTTTTGACAATTCAGTGTTTCAGGACAAAAACAGAGAGTTACTCCCGCCATTTAAAGCTGTCCCATTGATTTGCCACCCATGCCATTGAGAGACTGCAATAGGACAATTGATTTTAGTCACACAGAGCGCTGTTATGTACATTGACATGTTGCGCATCAATTTTATTGGGCCACTATTTTCTGTTGTATAGATCGACAGAGTAATGCTACATTGATATGTTCCAGCCGGTGGATTGATATGAGGTGCCTAAGCTTGAAATGTAACTGTACAGACAAGTCAAACTTGAGAACACAATCAAGACCTATTTCGTCTCTGTTGTTCGCAGTAAAAATAAATAAATTAATTAAATTAAAATTGTATCTCCACAGATATCGCAATGGGAGACATTTGCTGTAACTGCAGGCCACGGAAAGGATGGAGTGTGTTGCCCTTTTAATATACCGCAGCTTAGATCTATTTAATCATGTTGATACTTAAAAGGGAAACGGGAGACACAACGATATACAAACAGTTCACCAAATGGTTAGTAAACGAGTTATAACAGGTCATAACCAGCGTATGACCTTCACGTCGTCGTGTTCCTTGGTCATTCACCAGTGTCCTCTATATCCTAACCCTCATGACTTATCGAAACACCTTGCTGTCAACTCTGCTCGGCGACATGCACGACAAATGTCAGGAGCCACATATCAACAAGCCCTACACATCAGACAGGCTCGCACCACATATATCCACCACACTGGTGATCACTTACACTGCCTACATTACATTACAGCCGGGCCTGAACAGGCACACATCACAGAATACATCAGTGGGATTTTCATCTCCAACTACAACCGTCGCTCATTAATGGCCGGTCGGCCTTTGAATCTGATTCCGCACGGAACTCGATACCACCCCGGAACAATTACAGGGCTGATTCGGTAATCAGCATGCCCGTGACATTTGGCTCACTCGGTATCGCGACAGCTTTTCCAGACCTGCCAGATATGCCGGCCTCCCACACCACCACGGCGATCGCTCATAGGGCCACTGGCACGCTCAGCTACAGTGGAGGAGGTGGCGGGCGGTGTTTGCTTGCGCTGTGCAAGGCCACAACGAGACATTTGGAGTGACATTCTCGTGCGGCGTCGCTGAGTCTCGGGGCTATGATGTGACAGGCTACCCAGCTTGACCCCCCACCCGCCCAACACACACACACCCACCCAATAGCACAGTGTTACAGGTTGGTTGTCAGGGAGATGGACAAGTCCTAAAAGGGGAGGCTAGGGGAGGAGGGGAGCCATCTTCCCTGGTTGTCAAAATGGTTCTTAATGAAAGCTGGGGGGGTGAAAGAGAGAGGGGGGTGAGGAGTTAGTGGGGGGCAGGGGGTGTCCAGTAGGATAGGGGTTAAAGTGACGGGGAGAGAGGGAGAAAGTGAGAGACAGAAGGCGTTGCTTGTGGAGGTTTGACGAGAGGCGAAAATAGAGGAGAGAGAGGATTGGGAAAAAAGTGAGAGAGGAGAGAAGAAGTAATGGTGGAGATAGGGGTACAGAACGAGCGAGAAAGAGGCGGGGGAGTGGTGGAGGTTGGAGAAGAGAAGAGAGGGGCACCACAGTGAGGGACCTTACGTCTGTTTTCCATTGAGGCATGGCACATCACACAGCCATAATGAACGGGACCTCTCACCCAGTTCTGTAGGGAGCTGAGGGAGGCTTTGAAGAGCACAGAGACGGACATCCATACATGTAAAGACATTACACTACCCACTGCCACGCTCTCAAGCACGCGCTCCATGTCTCTCTTCAATTCTCTCAGGCCCAAACTCTTGCACACGCACACCAACGTCCACACGTGCATTCTCTCTTTGTAAATGATTAGACCGTCTTCCTAGTCACACACACACTCATCATCGCAGTAAGACAATTATTTCCCTCACGTAATCTTCCTGTTCTCTACCCTCTATTTCTTTCACTCAGCGCCGTTCTTCCTTAAGCATATCCCTGCCTCAGTGACGACAGAATAACACTCTGTAGCGGTTTATTAAGTAGCAGGCCAAGGACTTGATACCGTGGTCAAAACACAGGCTTGCGTCTTAAATGGCACGCTATTCCCTTTATAGTCCCCTACTTTTGGCCAGGGGCCCTGGTTTAAAAGTAGTGCACTAAAGAAGGAACAGGGTACCATATGGGACATAACCAGCGTGGTCTCCCACCTCTAATGGTAGGGAACACATTTGTCCTCCGGCAGTGTTGTCAAGGACACTGTGAGGCCATGGTAATTGAAGGCGTTGCAGTGTGTCCACCACTTAATCACTGCTCTGGTGAAGAGCGTGAAAACTTGCCTTTGGCCCTGCTCCTATCGAGTAGGCTCAGATTGGGGTTTTCCTGCATCGAACACTAGAACACACGCTCTGCTAGATTCGAGATCAATTACTTTTTTTATTTGATTTTTTTTAAATGTATCCTCTTTTAGGGCGAAAATCAATGGCTTCGTCCAGACTATTATTCTAGCCCAAAGGCAGACACAAACATTGTAATGTATGACACCCAGGATTTGTGGAGGGTTCTTTTTGGTCAAACGTGAAATCAGCCTGTGCTACAGTCTCTATTGAACTGCAATCATATCAAATGTACAATCATTTACTTCACCTGGGAAATCAGAGCGTTACACATTTGTATCAAGTGCAGCCCTGAAAGACTTTTCAAACTTTCCATGGTGAAATGGATACTGTGGTCAGAAAACAGTCGCTCCGGGAGTCCATGTGGATCTATCATTTGAACCCATGTTAGTTAACACCTGGGCGATGCCATGCTGCTACTACTGACTGAACAGACGGCAGACGGAGTTGAGAGGGAACTGCTTGAAGCAATCCATGTTGACGAACAGCTGAACCAGCCCACTGGTCACAGGTGGCAGTGGGCCGCCATTTTATGATGTCTAATATGGTCTCGGGGGGGGGGGTAGCACCATCTTAAATGGCCTTAGTGCCTTCGTTGTACTTTCTGATGCTGTGAGAGTTCGATTCACTGTAGTTTCACACAAAGAGAATATATACAATTTTGACAACATACAAGACACCACAAAAGCTTTCTCAGTGAGTAAGGATGAATCTTTATTGGTGATTTCGGAAAAGCCAGACCACATCCCCCAGCATCCATATAGGCAGGATCAGTAGACATTACTGGTGCATTAGGGTAGTGGTGTGCTCATGGGATTTGTAGTTTATTTATAACAGTCACAACATGTAGTAGTTTATAATCCACATGGGGAAGGGGAAATAGGCTGTGTACATTACCCGCAATGCCGTTTAGTAGCATACCATCATTGTGAGGATGGGCTACAAATGCCCACAAAAAGTTGTAGTAATCATACAGTATACAGACATGTAGAAAAATACCGCTGTTAAAAGTTTATAAGCTTCTGCAAACAAGTCCCAGGTATCAAAAAGTTGCTTCTTCGTCCATCAAAAGATGGGTGGTGTTAAAAGCCTGTGCTGGGAGATGTAGTTCAAATTCTTCCAGGTTTTTTTTTTTCTTCCTTCAAGTCCATAGTTTGTGGTTGTTTCCGCTTTTGTTACATTACAACACACACGGACAAGACTACAACCCCCACAGTGCACCTGGAGATAGTCTCAGTGGATGGTGCCGATAGTGAACAGGCTCATGGAAAATAAAGTAGAGTAAAGATGGTCTTGAAAAATACAAGGGAGATAAAAATGAGAACTGCATTCCCACTTAAAAAGTTGTAGCAAGGAAAAGAAACAAGAGTAGTGATAATAACAACGACAACAACGACGATAATACTAGCAATAATAACTGTAATAGAGAGAAGAATAAAAAAGAACATTGAATTCTATGTCTGAAATCAACAAAGACCTTAAAATCCAGAACTGGTATAATTACAACCTCACTACCAAGGTGAGTTGGTAGTACGCAGTACAATTCCATCTAATTTTACCAAAATGTACTGCTAAAGTGGGCCAGCTCCAAAATGTATCCTGGTCAAACCGTAAAAAGAAAGAACAACTTCAGTAATCAAGATTTAGCGTAAGAGTTTTTTTTTTTTTTATCCCCCAGAACACCTGAGAAATTGACAATGATTCCAATCATTTTATACTACATTTATATATTCAAGCCATGTATATTATTACATCTATAGTCACATGTTCAAGCATATATCATATACACACACATATCTAGTGAGAGATCAGTTTTCGTATTTAATTGTACATGTGTATGGTACATTAGGGTGTATTGTTTCACTGGGTAAAGTTGTTCAGGAAAGGTGTAGACATACTCCTCTGTGTGTCAATCTACATATACGATTTCCTCTTACAACACGATACGCAAAATAAAGAACAAACCAAGAAAATAAAAGGTATTGGTAGTTCAGTTACTATGTTGAGGTGTGTGTGTGTTCAGATGGAGGATCAGGATGAGCACCATATAGAGTCCGCACGAATAATAATAAGAATTGTAATTAAACGTGAGGTGTGTTAACGGTCGGCATGCTCAGGTTCATGCTAAACCCGGCCAACTTAACCTGGGCCATCGATTCCAAACCAGTTTAAATCGGCTTCACAATTCAAAATTGGATCAGAAGAAAGAGAGAGAGAGAGAGAGAGAGCGATGCTGTAGAATGTGATGAAGTGTTGTGTGCTATCATACATGGCCCTGCGTTTCAAGGTCCAGCTTGCTATATCAGGGCCAAATAAGTGTGTGTGCGAGATAATTTGAGAGCGTGTGTGTGAGTGCATGCATGTCATTTCATGTAAAAATGCATATGTAGTCACTGGTCCAGCTTATTTGACTGTGTGGCTTGACATGTCTGTTAGCGGTGTGCGTATGTGCCGAACATATTCACCCATCGACATGAATACCTGGCAACACATTTGAGCAATATTTATTCAGAAATATCTATGTGGCTGCAGCTGTCCTCGCGATTGATCACGGACTGTAGCATTTCCATTTATTCTCTCTCTCTCTCACTCTCTCTCTCAGTGCCAGACACACAATTAAAACGATTTAATTCCAGAAAGGAATCAAAGAGAAGATAACAAATTAAAGGGCAACTCCACCACTTCTCAAATTCACTGTCGTTATCTCCAACACAATAACAGTGTCAACATAGATAACATGGCCAAGGGTATGTGGACACCTGCTCGTCGAACATCTCATTCCAAAATCATGGCCATTAATATGGAGTGGTCCCTCCTGCGATAACAGCCTCCACTCTTCTGGGAAGGCTGCCCACTAGATGTTGCTTCTATTCAGTCACCAGAGCATTAGTGAGGTCAGGCACTGATGTTGGGGCGATTAGGCCTGGCTCACAGTCGGCGTTCCAATTCATCCCAAAGGTGTTCAATGGGGTTGAGGTCAGGGCTCTGTGCAGGCCAGTCACGTTCTTCCCCAAACTGTTGCCACAAATTCGGAAGCACAGAATTGTCTAGAATGTCATTGTATGCTATAGCGTTAAGTTTCCCTTCACTGGAAGTAAGGGACCTAGCCCGAACCATGAAAAACAACCCCAAACCATTATTCCTTCTCCACCACCAAACTTTACAGTTGGCACTATGCATTGGGGCAGTTAGCTTTCTCCTGGCATCCACCAAACCCAGATTCGTCCAATGGACTAATGGTGATGCATGATTCATCACTCCAGAGAACGCGTTTCCATTGCTCCAGAGTCCAATTGTGGTGAGCTTTACACCACTCCAGCTGACGCTTGGCATTGCGCATGGTGATCTTAGGCTTGTGTGAGGCTGCTTGGCCATGGAAACCCCCATTTCATGAAGCTCCCGAATAACAGTTATTGTGCTGACATTGCTTCCAGAGGCAGTTTGGAACTCGGGAGTGAGTATTGCAACCGAGGACAGCACTCGGTGGTCCAGTTCTGTGAGCTAGTGTGGCCTACCACTTCGCGGCTGAGCTGTTGTTGCTTCTAGATGTTTCCACTTCACAATAACAGCCGTTGCAGTTGACCGGGGGAGCTCTAGCAGGGCAGAAATTTGTTTAACTGACTTGTTGGAAAGGTGGCATCCTATGACGGTGCCATGTTTAAAGTCACTGAGCTCTTCAGTACGGGCCATTTTACTGCCAATGTTATCCTATGGAGATTGCATGGCTGTGTGCAAGATTTTATAAACCAGTCAGCAACGGGTTTGGCTGAAATATTTGGCTGTGTAGTGTATGTGAAAAAGGTGCATTTCTAGGTTTTGTAGAAAAAAAATCAAGTTAAAAAGTTCTCCCCAATGACATCAAAAGTTTCAACATTTTAAAAACTGTGATTTTCAAACACTGAGATTCGCGGGCACGCGGGGAGCTAGAAAATACTCTCCCTTGGGCTAAAAACTTGTTGCAGGTGATGTCATAAGAGAAGCATTTTTTGGGAGACCTTACTTCGTATCTTTTTAAGCACAGACAATTGGAACGTGATGTTCTCACATATGTAAACACTGGTTTGATGGTGGAGATGACGATAATGCGGTTGAAAAGAGGAAGAATTGCCCTTTAAAAAGTAAACTTGTCATTTTTTCAATTTTCAATCATCTCCAGAACCACCCCAACATCAACATATGTGAAAAGTGTTTCCAATGACATCATCGGTGTGCATCATGTGATTTTAACCAATTACGAGTAGGCATTGCCTACTAATTGATTGATGAACTCATTGGAAACACTTGTCTTTTTTTACTACAAAACATCAATGCCCCATTTCCACATGTTAATGGTACTGGCGATGATGAACATGAAGTGAACATTTTTGAGAATTCCCTTTTAAGTGCTTCAACGAACCTAACAGAACAAAATTAAAACTATACAATGTCTTCGATCTGTCTATGTCCACAAACATTTACTAAGATAATTCTCCTCTCTTGCCGTCATGTTATCCCTGGATACAACCATTATACATTCTCAATTACGACCTCTGACCCCTCTATCTTAACGAGTTCAAAATATATCATTTACCAATCCATTTACCAATAGCCCCCATCTCTATACTAAACTCACCCATATATAAAATATACAAAATATTACTTCCGAAATCCCCTCTGAACTGTCCATCTTTGCAAATATAAAAATATACAGTTATGTTGAAATCTCTTTGCTTTCTTCTGTCCTGAACCACCTCTCCTAATCTTCCTCTTCTAGTTATACTGTAGCTCATCCTCTGTTTTCTCGTTTGCCCACGTCTCCCTCCCTGCCCAGTACAGTTCAAAAATATACATGTTTTGTCATAGAAATAAAGTACACACCTGTCTTCCCCTGGCTTGTCTCCTTGTCTATAGCTTAAAAACATTAGTTGTCTTGTGATCTGTATGATTTGAACACCTCATTTGAACGGGTGCACGTATGGCCCTGCGCATTACCCAGAAAAACACTGCAATGCACCTGATATAAAACACTGAATGACGTCGCGACGCCCAAGTGACAATACCCGTCAAAGAGACACGGGAAGTGAAACCAGCATAGCACAGAATCACTAAATGGAGGCTGCACTCACTGCAACACTGCAGGCTACTCGCAACATGGACGCTTACTCAAGGTGTCATACTATGCTTACGCCAAGTCTATGTAGGCCGTACGCGCACCCCCTCAAATAAAGGGCTGCCAATGTTGCCTTTATACCCCTCTCTCCTCCACCGCCTCCCTCCTCTTCCTCCTCCTCACAAGTCTCCGTGTCGACTCTCAAACTTGTTGAGAATGTTGCGGCAGCGGCCCAGTTCCTTGCGCATGTCGGCCACTTCCTGTCTGAGAGCAGCGTTCTCTCGCTCCAGGAAGGCGGCGCGCACCGTGATCTGGTTCTCCTTGAGGCGCCGGGCGTCACGTGAGCGCTTGGCCGCCTCGTTGTTCTTGTAGCGCCGGCTCCAGTACTTGTCGTCCTGCAGGAGTCACCACAAAGTAGAGGCGTGTTGTGGGAGGGGGGGAGAGGAAGGAGAGGGGCAAGAAGGCTCAGTTTTGTGATGGCGAGGGGGGCAGGGGGAGAGGGGTCACAACTGAGCATTGTATTTGCACACTTGAAGCATGTATATAAAGATTTGTATAAACGTTTGTGTTGAAATGACTGAAAAAAAAGTACAGAGCCTTACTAATAATTCCATCACAATTAGCTACTCTACAGACAGCAATATGACAGTTTCCTACCTTCTTACCATGGTGTTACATGCACATCTACATGCCAGTTCCATCAGGAATGTATAACTACTTCTTCTGCTCTACAATGAGCCAGAAAGATGAACGCATGCACCTCAAAAAAACCTGCACGTGCATTAAAAGGTAGACTCAGCAATATGACATCACACGCAGCGGGGAGGACCTCCTACCCCCTTCCCAATGTGTGACATCCATTGAGGAATGCCCACATTGTCATTCACTTAAGCAGGAAGTTGACCTGCTTTTTAGGATGACATTTAGTCAACTCTACCATTACGCTTCTTATGTGCAAACTACATTTAAAGACAAGAACTGTAAGAAATGTAGCACCTTCTGCTCGTCTGGCACCAGCATCTTGCGGGCCTTCTTGATCATGGGCTGTGGCTTGAGCTCCTCGTCCGAGAAGCGGTGCCTTCGGGGGTCGAAGGCTTCCTGGCCCGGCACGCTGGACAGCGCCACGTCCGCCGGGTCCGGGTCAAAGTTCACCATGACGTCAGCAGTGCCACTGGTGACCGGCGGGCCCCCTGGCGGCCCGGGGGGACAGGGAGAGGTGGTGGTGGAGGAGGGCGAGAGGTCAGGAGGCCCAACTTGGCCACCTATATGGAGAGAGGCCAACAAACACAAACTTGTGGTTGATCACATACTTCTCACCATGGCCAGGGTGAAAGGTCAAAGCCTCAAGCATGCCAACAATAAGGTATAGAGGAGGAGTTATTTCTGTGTATAAAGGCATCATCACATATGACGTGTTTATAAACAGGTTGCTGCACGGAGGTTGCAGTGTTACCGGTCAGCCGCCAGGTGGAAGCAGAGGCCACAACACTCCGTCAGTTTTGGAGTTGAGTTGGCAGCTGGCTGATCCAGGATAAGATGGCACCAAAGCCCAATCTTAATAACAACCATTTTGGGCAAAAGGTTGAAACCGATCCAAAAACAGTGTTGCTGGGTAAACAACCTTCTACATGCAGCTCTAAGCTTTCTTATGCCCCTTGCCATCTTTTACCTTTGGTCAAGGTCATTCTAGTTTACCCTCACTCAGTAAAATATGCTTGATCTTCAAAGGAGTAGTTCACTATTTTACAGCTTGATGTTAGATGGTTGCTCACCCTGAAAGTAATCTATGGGCCAAGATAACTGAACCATTGATTCGTTTTTCTTTAAACAGCCACTACAAAATTCAGCTAACCATCAACTCCATATTTGGTTTGATGCTACTTAAAATGTGATTAAAAATAAATAAATACACGCTCACATCACTTCCATTGATTGTTAGCTTGTGGTAGTTAAAGTTAGCTGAAGTTTTTAGTGGCTGTTTAATGAAACAGTATCTGCTGGGCCATAGATTACGTTCACGGTGAGGAACAATCATCAAGTTGTAAAATACACCTATAATATATTTCTTTTGTATACTTAATAGCAATACAAGTACATCCAGGTAACAATTCTGATCAGGGTTGTTGGCAACTATTGTTTGATTGCGATTTGTTTTTAGAAAACACTTGAGGAAATAGAAATGCTGAAATGGAATGTGCTTTAGGAAGTGTTACATAAAATGCGCTCCCCCGTCCTCTCACTACATAGCCACCACAAAGACAGTTCCCTACAATACCCCTCCAACACCTACCCCACCCCCCATACTCCCTCTATCTTCAATTTAAAATATACACAAGATCCTTCCTTCGTAAGTATCCAAAGGACAAACCACTCTGCCTCACGTTCTTCCTCCCTCCTTCAGAAAATAACACAGAGAGCGCACAGCTTTCTAAAGCAGCCCCCCACCACCACCACCACTACCACTACCACACAAACAATAAACCTCACCTTTCATTTCATAGCAGTCTTTCCCTCAGTCCTTATGTCAACAACATGTCATTCTCAAATGTTATGTCACAATGTTGTTCAGTGTGTAAAAATGGTATGGCGACATGGTGGGGATATCTCTGCAACGTCAATATCTCGGCTTCTTTATAGAAGGCTACTCTTATGCAATATTATGCTCTCTCTCCCTCTCTCTCTCTCTCTCTCTCTACTTTACTCCCTCTTTATGCCTCGCTCCCTCCAACCCCTCCCCTTGCTCTCTCGCGCCATTGCTCTCTGCATCGGCACGTGACACAACGCCTGCACATGGCCCAAGCGTGTGAGAGAGGGAGTAAGGGGGAGGGAGAGACAGAGTGAGAGGTTTTAAAACATGCAAGGAGAACACTCAACTGGGCTCTCTCGTTTTTTACTGTATTGCAGTGTCTTTCTTTAACCCTTTCCTCTCCACGGGTCATTCAAATGATGTATTGTGCTAAACATTTCTACGATTGATCCGGAATTGGATCATTTCTCTAAGCACTCTTGACTGTATTCCCTGGTCTGTAACTCATCTATATATTTTGTTCTTCGTAAAGTTAGTCTGTTTGTGTAGAAGGGATTTAGCAGATCTGTTTCGGTCCGGTGTGATCGTTTTGTCAGAAAAATAGAAAGGGACACGTCATTTGAAAGCTACAGTCCTTGTCTTTTTGGAAATCAAACTCAAATCTTACTGCTGGCGATGTCATAAGAGTATGCAAAGTAGGTCTAGTCATGGAAAAGGGTACACCCTGATGGACATTGTAAAGCATGTGCTTGTAGTTTTGAAAACCAAATGCACTTTATGGTGGTAGTATACAATATTATGCGTTTATTAGAAAATGCCACCAGAGGGTGTCAGAGTTTAAGAGGTTAATTACGATAAAACCAGGTGCCAAAACAAAGGACCCTGAATCGTCTACTGGACAAGTTGTTTGAGACTATACCCTGTCTTTTTACCCTTTGTATATAGCTTCTGCTTGTTTTTGTCCCCTGTCCCTTGATCATCTTCTGCTAGCATCAAGCCACCAATTCCGCACTAGACGGGGGATTTTGGGATTTATCAATGCACAGTGAAGCGTTTGAACTTTGGAATAAAACATAAAGCAGTTCCATTGGCCCTCCTAAATATTCGTTTTTGCCTTGGAGCTTCACAAACTGCCGTGTTTTCCCCCGCCGACCAATGCCGACGTGGGGCATGTTGAGGAAGGTGCAACTACTGCAATGACAGTTTCAGTCATCTTGTGACATTGTCGACCTTGTGACATTGCTCAGACACACACCAACGCAAAACACGCAAACATATGGTGAAAAATAATCCCTCACCTACACACCGGGGGTTGGAACCGGCACAAGGCACAGAAATGGAACCTGGGCCTCCTGCGTGTCAATGGCACCGCATCACAGTGCTTGAGGCGTCACTACAGACCCGGGTTCGATCCCAGGCTGTGTTACAGCCGGCTGTGGTCAGGAGACCCATGAGGCGGCGCACAATCTGGGTTAGGCCGTCCGGGATTTCCTTGTCCCATTGGACTCTAGCGACTCCTTGTGGCGGGCCAGGCGCCTGCAGGCTGACCTTGGTCGCCATCTGGACGGTGTTTCCTCGGACACATTGATACGGCTGGCTTCCGGGTTAAGGAAGCAGTGTGTCAAGAAGCAGTACAGCTTGGCAGGGTAGTTTTGAACAGAAACAGTCCCCTGGTCGGGGAGAATGGCTCTCGATCTTCACCTCCATAGGGGAGTTGCGGCAATGGGACAAGACTAACTACCAATTGGATATCATGAAATTGGGGAGTAAATGGGTTAAAGTACAAATATATATTTTTTGGATATCATGAAATTGGGGAGTAAAAGGGGTAAAAGTACAAATATATATATATACACACACACAGGGCAAAAACGTATTTAGTCAGCCACCAATTGTGCAAGTTCTCACACTTAAAAAGATGAGGCCTGTAATTTTCATCATAGCTACACTTCAACTATGACAGACAAAATTAGAAAAAAAAAATCCAGAAAATCACATTGTAGGATTTTTAATGAATTTATTTGCAAATTATGGTGGAAAATAAGTATTTGGTCACCTACAAACAAGCAAGATTTCTGGCTCTCACAGACCTGTAACTTCTTTACGAGGCTCCTCTGTCCTCCACTCGTTACCTGTATTAATGGCACCTGTTTGAACTTGTTATCAGTATAAAAGACACTTATCCACAACCTCAAACAGTCACACTCCAAACTCCACTATGGCCAAGACCAAAGAGCTGTCAAAGGACAGCAGAAACACAATTGTAGACCTGCACCAGGCTGGGAAGACTGAATCTGCAATAGGTAAGCAGCTTGGTTTGAAGAAATCAACTGTGGGAGCAATTATTAGGAAATGGAAGACATACAAGACCACTGATAATCTCCCTCGATCTGGGGCTCCACGCAAGATCTCACCCCGTGGGGTCAAAATGATGACAAGAACGGTGAGCAAAAATCCCAAAACCACACGGGGGGACCTAGTGAATGACCTGCAGAGAGCTGGGACCAAAGTAACAAAGCCTACCATCAGTAACACACTACGCCGCCAGGGACTCAAATCCTGCAGTGCCAGACGTGTCCCCCTGCTTAAGCCAGTACATGTCCAGGCCCGTCTGAAGTTTGCTAGAGAGCATTTGGCTGATCCAGAAGAAGATTGGGAGAATGTCATATGGTCACATGAAACCAAAATATAACTTTTTGGTAAAAACTTAACTCGTCCTGTTTGGAGGACAAAGAATGCTGAGTTGCATCCAAATAACACCATACCTACTGTGAAGCATGGTGGTGGATACATCATGCTTTGGGGCTGTTTTTCTGCAAAGGGACCAGGACAACTGATCCGTGTAAAGGAAAGAATGAATGGGGCCATGTATCGTGAGATTTTGAGTGAAAACCTCCTTCCATCAGCAAGGGCATTGAAGATGAAACGTGGCTGGGTCTTTCAGCATGACAATGATCCCAAACACACCGCCCGGGCAACGAAGGAGTGGCTTCGTAAGAAGCATTTCAAGGTCCTGGAGTGGCCAAGCCAGTCTCCAGATCTCAATCCCATGGAAAATCTTTGGAGGGAGTTGAAAGTCCGTGTTGCCCAGCAACAGCCCCAAAACATCACTGCTCTAGAGGAGACATGCTTGGAGTAATGGGCCAAAATACCAGCAACAGTGTGTGAAAACCTTGTGAAAATTTACAGAAAACGTTTGACCTCTGTCATTGCCAACAAAGGGTATATAACAAAGTATTGAGATAAACTTTTGTTATTGACCAAATACTTATTTTCCACCATAATTTGCAAATAAATTCATTAAAAATCCTACAATGTGATTTTCTGGATTTTTTTTGTCTGACATAGTTGAAGTGTACCTATGATTAAAATTTACAGGCCTCTCTCATCTTTTTAAGTGGGAGAACTTGCAGAATTGGTGGCAGACTAAATACTTTTTTGCCCCACTGTATTTGCCTAGGTTTCAGGACTTCTGACACCATGTTAAGATCTTAGTCAGATATGACTGTACTGCGCAGCAGAACACGAGCAAATGGCTCAGCTTCAAAACATTAGTGATTAATTTAGCGATACCTGAGCCCTACTCGTACGTTAGTTATTGATGAAAAAAAAAACAGGCCTTAACCCGATGTATAACGTTGGGGCCCGTCGGGCTCGGCTCAGGTAGCAGAGCTCTACTACTAACCATGTAGGCACTCGGGCCCTCCCATCATGCCTGGCAGTCCGTTTGGTGGCAGCGGCACATTGTCCAGGCCCAGCAGCGAGGAGGAGGAAGATGAGGAGGACATGGAGGACGATGAAGAAGAACATGGCGGAGGGGATGACGGCGGGCACTGGGAGCTCTGGTTGGGCACGGCCGACTGCAGGGAACTCTGCGAGGGCACCTGGGCGCTGGCGCTGGAGCCGTTGCCACCTTTGTTGTGCATGGCCATGCCGTTCTCAGTCAGGAACTCCTCCAGGTCCATGTACTGAAGCTGGAAGAGGCCCCCGTCGCTGCAGGGCAGCGTGCGCTCCCACAGATGGGGCCCCAGGAAGGCCGACTGGGAAGGCCGGCCACCTGGACCTCCACTCATGGATTCCTCGTCTGAGTCCTGGGGTTTGTCTTTATCTGTTAGTGGGAGATGGGGAGAAAGAGATAGAAAGGAGATGGAGAAGGAGAGCGAGCGAGATGGAGAGAGAATAAATGAAAGAACAATTGGAGGAAAAGGGGAGAGAGCGAGAGAGGGTCATTGAGTGCAAAAATCCAGCCTGTTCAGTGTTCATCACTGCTGTCGCTTATCATCACATAATCTGCCTGGGAGCCATTGTGCCTTCAACAGCTCTGCATGCAACCAACCGCCATTACATGGCTGATTCAGCAACAGTGCCAGCAGTCTTCCCATCCACACACAGGCTGGCTGACAAATTTGAGTAAGGGTGTGAGATGCTATGCTAATATCATGAAGGTGAACTGAAATGCTACTCTGACATCATGAAGAGGAAGTGAGATGCTAAGCTAGCATAATGAGGGAGTGAGATGATACGCTAACATTATTAGCGGAGGTGGCATCGTCTCGTGTCTCAGCCCTCACTCCCTTGAATTGGCAGCTTAGCGAGGGTAATAAGGGGAGGCGAGAGCCATCACATTAATGAGCAAGGAGAGGGGGCTCCAAAATGGGGGATGACTATCAGTGTGACACTGCTAAGAGCTAGGCAGAGGAGATCAGATAGAGGGTTGAAGAGGTAGGGAAAAGGGTGACAGGGCTGATTCATAGTGTGATGATCACACCAGGGCTGTACTGGCCAGCACAGCGCATTATTGTCAGCACACACACACGCCCACACACAGTTTTGGAAGTGAGATAGAGAGGAGAGAGACATGCAGAGGGAAGAGAGAGGAGAAAAAAAGGGAATGCAAAATAAGCCAGACAGACAGGAGAGATGGTAGAGAAGAGAGGAGACATGAGAGGAGTGAGAGGGGTGAAAGGGAGGAGAGAGGAGAGAAAAGCAAAGACAGGAGAGATGGTAGAGAAGAGAGGAGACATGAGAGGAGTGAGAGGGGTGAAAGGGAGGAGAGAGGAGAGAAAAGCAATTCAAAAATCATAAATAGACAGGAGAGAGGCGAGATGGAACAGAGGAGTAATTAGGGAGGAGAGGATGGAGACAGAAAAAGAAGGAATGAATATAAGAGGAGATGTGGTGATTAGGAAGAGGAAAGGGAAGAGGAGACTAAAGAGATTCAAATAGGAGGAGAGATGGATGACAGAGCGATATTGGTGGATGAGGGGAAACATAGGAGATGAGAATAAAGAGGGTGAGAAGGAAGAGAAAGAAGAGGGAGTGGAAATAGGAGGAGTGATGGAAGAGAGGAGAGAAAAGGATAGGCAGAGAGAGATATGCAATGCAAAGAAAAGAAGTGGGATGAGGAAAGAGATAGAAGTGAAGGGGGATTGAGGGAGATGTGACAAGTGCAAGAGGAGTGAATGAGGGGGATTTGGTAAATGTGCTAGAGGATGGAGAGGCGGACAGAAGAGGTAGGAGAGGAGCGATACGCACAGCGAGTGGGTGTATATGAGGGTGTCGAACAAAGCAAGCAAGCCGACCAGGGAGAGAAATATACTGTTTCTGTTCAAAGGGAAATGCATCATGCATCGAAGCCACAGGCAAGCAAATATGTTGGACGCAAAAAACACTCAAGACTCCATCTCATGTAATAAAGCCCTTCTCCATCCCTTAACATTAAGTGATGCACCCCGACTATGCATGCTCTAATGGTGAACTTGATGCTGGTAGGTCCTTTGTGCCCCGAGTCCATTGGAGGAGCTGTCAGTCTTGGTCAGCGTCACCTCTTACACAAAGATATCCATGGAAATTGTGGAGGGCTGCTGTTCAACTCTATAGCCACCAGGGGGAGGCTGTTAGTCAATGTGATTGTTGTTTGTGTACAGACAGCAGCTGACTAAGGTTGTGACATCCCTTTAACCTAAACGTTAAGTTCCTTATTTTAGGGGACTAGCTACAGAACTGTTTCGGCTGCACAGACTGGAATATGTTCTGGGACTCTTCCAATGGCATTGAGGAGTTTACCACATTAGTCACCGGCTTCCTTAATAAGTGTATCAATGACGTTGTGCCCATAGTGGTCATACGTACATTTCCCAACCAGATGCCATGGGTTACAGGAAACATCCGCACTGAGCTAAAGGCTAGAGCTGCCGCTTTCAAGGAGCAGGACACTAATCAGTACACTTATAAGAAATCCCGCTATGCCTGCCGACGAACCATCAAACATGCAAAATGTCAATACAGGACTAAGATCAAATCCTACAGCACCGGCTCTGATGCTCATCGGATGTGTCTTAATGGATTACAAAAGGGAAACCCAGCCGAGAGCTGCCCAGTGACATGAGCCTACCAGACGAGCTAAATGCCTTCTATTCTTGTTTTGAGGAAAGCAACACTGAACCATGCGTGAGAGCACCAGTTGTTTTCCGGACGACTGTATGATCACACTCTCCATAGCCGATGTGATAAGACCTTTAAACAGGTTAACATTCACAAGGGACAGACAGATTACCAGGACGCGTACTCAGAACATGCGCTAACCAGCTGACAAGTGTCCTCACTGACATTTTCAACCTGTCCCTCATCACACTGAGTCTGTAATACCTACATACTTCAAGCAAACCAACATAGTCACTGTGCCTAAGAACACTAAGGTAACCTGTCTAAATGACTACCGCCCCGTAACACTCACATCATAGCCATGAAATGCTTTGAAAGACTGGGCATGGCTCGCATCAACACCATCATCTCAGAAACCCTGGACCCAGTCCAATTTGCATACCACCCCAAACAGATCCACAGATGACACAATCTCTATTGCACTTCATACTGCTCGATCCCACCTGAACAAAAGGAAGAATGCTGTTCATTGACTACAGCTCAGTGTTCAACACCATAGTGACCTTCAAGATCATCACTAAGCTAAGGATCCTGGGACTGAACCCTCCCTCTGCAACTGGATCCTGGACTTCCTGACGGGCTGCCCCCAAGGTGGTGAGGGTAGGCAACAACACATCTGCCACGCTGACCCCCCTGCGTGATAACCCACGACTGCGTGGCCGTACAAGTCTCCAACACCATCATTAAGTCTGCCGACGGGGCTGTAGTAGAGCGGGTTCGAGAGCTACAAGTCCCTCAGTGTCCACATCACTAAGAACCTATCATGGTCCAAACACACCAACACAGTTGTGAAGAGGGCACGACAATGCCTCTTCCCCCTCAGGAGGCAGGAGTCTGAAAAGATTTGTCATGGGCCCTCAGATCCTCAAAACCTTCTACAGCTGCACCATTGAGGGCATCTTGACTGCCTGCATCACCGCTTGGTAAGGCAACTGCTCGGCATCCGACCACACGGCGCTACAGAGAGTAGTGCATATGGCCCAGTACATCACTGGGGCCGAACTCCCTACCATCCAGGACCTCTATAGCAGGCGGTCATAGCCGCGGGAATTAGGGGGTTGCTGCAACCCCCCCCTGAAAAATCTAAATTATATTTGAAATAAATAATTTTTCAGAAAAGTAGTGCACTGGGCATTTAATAGTCCTGTATTATTAGACCAATATAGCCATCTGCAGTGCCAGCACAGGCAAAAAAGATTAGTCCAGCCCCACCCCAACTACTTCCCACGGCTATGCAGGCAGTGTCAGAGGAAGGCCCTAGAAATGGTCAAAAACTCCATCCACCCAAGTCAGACTCTTCTCTTTGCTACAGCACGGCAAGCGGTATTGGAGCACCAAGTCTCTGATCAAAAGGCTCCTGGACAGCTTCTACCCTCAAGCCACAAGACGTCTGAACAGTTAATCAAACGGCTATCCAGACAATTTACATTCAAGCCCTCTATTATTTATTTCTCAGTTGTTTTGCACTCACACACACATTACATACACTCACACATGCATATTGACGCCACACACACACGCTGCTTCTACTCTGTTTATTCTATATCCTGATTGACTAGTCACTTTTCCTCCTACCTACTTGTACATACTATTTTACTTCAATTACCTCGTACTACTGCACATTGACTCAGTACTGGTACTCCTTGTATATAGCATCGTTATTGTTTTAATTGTGTTACTATTTCCTTTTTTATTTAGCAAATATGTCTTTTTTTTTTTAACTCTGCACTGTTGGGAATGTCTTTAAATTTAAGCATTTCACTGTTAAGTCTGCACCGGTTGTATTTGGCGCACGTGACCAATAAAGTTTGATTTGACTCAAAGTTCTGGTTGTCCTGCTTCACGTGCTGCTCTCATCTGATATGCAGTATGTGAAATCTGACGCCATATTTGCATAGGCAGGACAAATGTGTCGCTCCCTATCTAAACAAAGGATCGATTTCCTCTGGCTGTGAAGCTTGCAGCTCCACTTACAGCATATGAAACAGGTGATTGCAGAAAAATATATATATCTCACTGTGATGTTCTCGGATGGACTTAGAGCTCTCAACATGAAAAAAAATACACAATAATTTAGAACAATATAAACAAGACCACTTTCTCTTGGTCACAGAGCAACTAAATCATTTTGTGCTTAAGGTTGAAGTTGTAACAAGTTAGCAGGCGTTTGAATGGCATCTTTTCCGTCATCAGTTATATGAAATGGTGCCAATTTTGTTCTGTCACGAAGTATGATCATTTTTATTTTACAGCAATATACAAAATATTAAATAAGTCATAATTTGTTACTATATTTAGAATGCATTTGAATTATTTCAAACCCTTACCTCAACTTTTGTTGAATAGGAAATAAATCATACATGATTTTTCATATTTTCATCATATTGCAAACTGTGAACACCTCAGGATTTTATAACTACTTGCCAGAAAGGTGAGATTTTAATATTTCTAGCGGTAATGACTAGATATTGCTTATGGCCTTCATGATAAATAACTACTTTTGGGTACATCTATTTTTTTTACATTACATTTAACAACCTTCCCTGCCCCCACCCTTAGTTAATATTTGAGTATTTACAATGTCTGTGTTTGTTGGATTGAGAGCTCGGTGTACACTGAGCATACAAAACATTTGGAATACCTGCTCTTTCCACCGACCAGGTGAATCCAGGTGAAAGCTATGATCCCTTGATAAATCCACTTCAATCAGTATAGATTTGATTTATTATTTAACCTTTTATTTAACTTAAGTTAAGAACAAATTCTTATTTACAATGACGGCCTAACCCTAGTGGGTTAACTTCCTTGTTCAGGGGCAACTTCCTTGTTCAGGGGCAGCTCTGGGATTCGATCTAGCAACCTTTTGGTTACTGGTCCAACGCTCTTACCACTAGGCTACCTGCGCCCCGCCCCATACAATAGATGAAGGGCCTTTAAGCCTTGAGACATTGATTGTGTATGTGTGCCATTCAGAGGGTGAATGGGCAAGACAAAAGATTAAAGACCTTTGAACGGGGTATGGTAGTAGGTGACAGGTGCACCGGTTTGAGCGTGTCAAGAACTGCAACTCTGTTGGGTTTTTCCATTTCAAAAGTTTCCTGTGTGTATCCAGAATGGTCAATCACCCAAAGGACATCAAGCCAACTATGGGAAGCATTGGAGTCAACATAGGCCGGCATCCTTATAGAACGCTTTGGACACCTTGTAGAGTCCATGCCCCCAAAAGGGGCTGAAACTAAAATATGTTCCTAATGTTTTGTACACTCAGTGTACATCAATATCATGAGATATGTCCTTAATGAAGGATAAACACACTAATGTTCTATGCTGTGTATGTGTTGTTGCTGACAACAAAAATGTGAACCTAGTGCCATAATAAGTCATGCATAATACAAGTTAATGAATGCTTTATACAAGTTAAAGAGAATACTTTATATTTATAAACATGAAACCAAAGCCAACGAAATGAAAACAAAGTTTGCAGGCCACTCTGTGTGTGTGTGTGTACTTATTTTAATATTTGTTATGCATATACTGTCCCCTTCCTTCCTGCCCTCACCACACAAACCTCACCTTTCATTACACAGCAGTCTTTCGCTCGCTGGTCAACCTTGATGGGCAGCTGTAGGAGAGTCTTGAGGCTGGCCATGGAGTTCAAGTGTCCGCCGTTCGGGACACTGCCCGCAAGGTTACCCGTACTGAACTGTGGGCTCGCTCCAGCCGGGAGGTCAGGCGGTAGGAGCTGTGTGAGCGGCCTAGACATGATTGGGATGGTCGTTGATTCCCACGGTGGAATGAGCGCTGAATTTATCCGATTAATCCACAAAACGATTGACTGGCTGTCAGCGGGTTCACAACAGTGACGTGACGATTAAAAAGGTGGACAGCTGAATACACACTGCTAGACCGACTGTTATTTACCTCATTCGAAAACCGAATGTTAGCATTAAATATGCATTAAGAAAGTGCTAGAGAATAGTACAATTCGACATGACAAATATAATTTTATATCAACAATAAACTATTGCTATTGCTCTTCCAACTTTCCATGAGAAAATCAAAAGTGAAAATGATGTCCTCAAAAATATGTTCATGGTAAAAATGTGTTTTATTCAATAACCTTAACAAATGCAATGTGCCCTTTAAGAGTTAATCACTTATCCCAGCCTCTATCTATGAGATAAACAAAGTTGCACGTCAGCGCTCAGATTTCGCCAAAATGCCTTGCTTGATGATGTCCGTTTAATTGAGAATAGGCATCAAACCGAGTTGATTTTCTTCTTGACCTGGACAAAAATAAAACAAACAAACCTGAGGGTTGTCCATGGAGTAAAATGGATTATGGAGCGGTACCTAGAAATCCAATAATAGAGAAAATAAGTGTGGGCGGGGGGTGATAGGAGGAAAAAAAAGTCGTCGTCAAATAATATCCAACATGAGTAGGATAGGTGTTGAGGTCTCGTTTTTCCTCTCCCTACTTAGTCGTTCTCGTTCCCTCGGTCTTTCTCTCTCGTTATTTTTGTCGTTTACCTTCTTTCCCTGCCTTTCTGTAGGCTACGAGCAAGGAAGCAACCGAGCACCGCAAGAGTCAGCTGGAACGAACACGGGCCACTCTCGTGACATCAGCGCTCACAGGGGATTGGCGCTGGGGGAGAGGCTGATCAATATTCATGATCTACAACTCCGAAAACGCCCAAAACTACATTAATGAGCACCACCCCTTCTTAAACAAACCAGTCAGGGGGAGTTGTCGATTACTGTAACCAAACCACACCGACTTGAACAATTCGCCCTCTGCATAACTTTTAATGTAACCAATGGATGGAACACGTGGTTGACCTTAATGTCAGTCATAAAGCTAAACTAGTAACCACGACATGAATGGACCAATGCACATATCTGATTAAGATCACGGGTCCTGTAGGTTACACACAAACTCCACAACTGCAACCAATCCTAAACCTACACAAGAATGTAATTGCTTTTGCAATGTCCAGTACCCTCTGATTTAATTTTAAAAATGTTACTAATAAATTCCTTGTAGACGACTTGGGGTGTGGACTAATCTCTGTAATTTCAAGGATCCGGAAACGAAATTCAACAAATCATTAAAATCATCATTATCAATATTTTTGCATTTAATCCGCCAAAAATTGTGAAAGTCTGTGTTTTTGCCAACACAAAATTATCTATCTCCCTACTACCTTAAAACCGATTCCTGCACTCGAAGGGAGCACATGGCCCTGGCACGCGCGGATACTGCCTACCAGCGATTGGTTCAAATTAGGTTAGTCTCTGCCCTTCGCAGAACGCTATTGGACAAAACTAGGTCATTGGCTCCGCCCAAAGATTTCCCCATGGTACGGCCGCGTGAGACAGAGGCGAAGTAAAACAGGCAAGTGAGCCCAGTGAGATTGAACGGATTAGTGTTTCATTTAGCAAGATTCAGAGATCATACGGAATTTGCGTTAAAGTAATTGGTGACCACCGCACAGTGTAAAAGTTTTCCTTGATCATTTCCTTATTATACTATTCCAATAATGACAATAGGCTATTAAAACTTGACCCTACTAATACATTAATTATAGCCTAATAATGAGCATCAACACTTAAAATATATCTATGAAAGGTACTTCTCTATATTAACTACCCCTCTAGTTAATATTTGCTTTGAAAGTTAAATACAATTTTGCCTTGATAGTAATAACTTCCCATTTAATCTGTCACACTTCTGAAGTAAAACAGTGTGATTGTTGTGCTATTTTACAGAATTTAAAAACATGCTTCTGAGGAACTGTGTTTAGGAAAAGTAGACCACATCATCAAATCCACATCACAACTCTCACAATTCATGTTTTAAATGACAGACATTAATGCTCTGTATTATTTATATTACTATTCACATGGAGCCTTTCAAAAAAGTAGGGGAAATGTTGGGATTTGAATTAAATGAACAACATGGATTGTCTGCCTTGATAATCCCAAATTTGAGTGGTTAAAATTTCCTAATGCATTTGATTTTATATTGTCATAAATGAAACAATAACCTGTCACAATTTATTAACTTCAATTTCAAAATATGTATTAGACCTACAAACCACTAGATGGAGGCGATACTGCGGTTTTCAAGAGCAAACACATAAGGCAAAAACACACTCAAAATATATGGACAAATTATTCACACAGATTAATCACTCCTTGACTTGTGTATATGGTGTGAATTGTTATAGGATGGATACTTTCAATGTGCATGTATAACTTCATTTATGTATATTGCAATGTTTCTCATACACAAAATATTCCCCTCCGTGTCCCTGATCATGCTTCATAAAAGGGCCTCATATGGCCATCTAGAGGACACTGAATAGTAATACACAAATCATTTTCTAACCACAAATGCATGGCTGTTCTCCCAACAGTAATCAAATGTTACTGTGCATTTAATGTGTATCTATCTAATCTGCAGTTTTGACTGCAGATTCACACCCTTTACCCTACGAGAAACTGACATGTGTTTAATGCATGCCCTGCAAACTGGTGACAAAATACAGTATATCAAAAAATAAAGAACTTTCTGAAAGGAGGATTCTAGCAAATACACACATAAGCAATCTTCCAGAACAGCCGGTTGTGAGTCTGAAACAGCCGTACTCATCCTCAAGGAATTTTTCCACTCTGTTTCTAAATGGAGCAACAAGTGAGCAATAAACATCTCTGCAGTGTAAGGACAGTGCACTGGGGCACCAAGTGTGGAGGACCTGGCAATTCTGCCATTCTTCTGATCAACATTCAGCATTCGGAAAGTATTCAGACCCCTGGACTTTTCCACATTGTTACGTTAGCCTTATTCTAAAATGGAATATATACGCTACCGTTCAAAAGTTTGGGGTCACTTAGAAATGTCATGGTTTTTGAAAGAAAAGTTCATTTATTGTCCATTAAAAAAATAAAATAATGGATCAGAAATACAGTGTAGACATTGTTAATGTTGTAAATGACTATTACAGCCGGAAAAGGCTGATTTTTAATGGAATGTCGACACAGGAGTGATGATTGATGATAATGGGCCTGTGTTCCAATGGCACGTTGTGTTAGCTAATCCAAGTTTATCATTTTAAAAGGCTAATTGATCATTAGAAAACCCTTTTGCAATTATGTCAGCACAGCGGAAACTACTCTGATTAAAGAAGCAATAAAACTGGCCTTGTTTAGACTAGTTGAGTATCTGGAGCATCAGCATTTGTGGGTTCGACTACAGGCTCAAATTAGCCAGAAACAAATAACTTTATTCTGAAACTCGTCAGTCTATTCTTGTTCTGAGAAATGAAGGCTATTCCATGCGAGAAATTTCTAGGAAACTGAAGATCTCGTACAACGCTGTGTACTACTCCCTTCACAGAAAAGCGCAAACTTCATTAAATAGTACCTGCAAAACACCCGTCTCAACGTCAACAGTGAAAAGGCCACTCCGGAATGCTGGCCTTCTAGGCAGAGTTGCAAAGAAAAGGCCATATCTCAGACTGGCCAATAAAAATAAATAATGACGATGGGCAAAAGAACAGACACCGGACAGAGGAACTCTGCCTAGAAGGCCAACATCCCGGAGTCGCCTCTTCACTGTTGACTTTGAGACTGGTGTTTTGCGGGTACTATTTAATGAAGTTTGCGCTTTTCTGACGAGTAATAACTGGAGTTTCAGAAGAAAGTTCTTTGTTTCTGGCCATTTTGAGCCTGTAATCGAACCCACAAATGCTGATGCTCAACTTGTCTAAAAGCCAGTTTTATTGCTTTTTAAAATCAGAACAACAGTGTTCAGCTGTGCTAACATAATTGCAAAAGCATTTTCTAATGATCAATTAGACTTGGATGATAATGATAAACTTGGATTTGCTAACACAACGTGCCATTTGAACACAGGCATGATGGTTGCTGATAATGGGAATCCACGCCTATGTTGATATTCCATTAAAAATATGCTGTTTCCAGCTACAATAGTCATTTACAACATTAACAATGTCTACACTGTATATCGGATCAATTTGATGTTATTTTAATGGACAAAAACATTAGAAATGTCATTGTTTTTGAAAGAAAAGCTAAGTGACCCCATATAGACAAAGCAAAAACAGGTTTAGACATTTCTGCAAGTCGATAAAAAAAAACACTCAAATATCACATTAACATAATTATTCAGAACTTTGTTGAAGCACCTATGGCAGCAATTATAGCCTAGAGTCTTCTTGGGTATGACGCTACAAGCTTGGCACACCTGTATTTGGGGATTTTCTCCCATTCTTCTCTGCAGATCCTTTCAAACTCTTTCAGGTTGGATGGGGAGCATCGCTGCACAGCTATTTTCAGGACTCTCCAGAGATGTTCGATAGGGTTCAAGGCAACTCAAAGACACTGACATTTGTCGCGAAGCCACTACTGCGTTGTCTTGGCTATGTGCATAGGGGCGTTGTCTTGTTGGAAGGTGAACCTTCGCCCAAGTCTGAGGTCTTGAGCGCTCTGAAGGAGGTTTTCAAAAAAGGAGCTCTCTGTACTTTGCTCCGTTCATCTTTCACTCAATCCTGCCTAGTCTCCCAGTCACTGCCGCTGAAAACATCCCCACAGCATGATTCTGCCACCACCATGCTTCCTTCACCGTAGGGATGGTTCCTCCAGACCTGACACTTGGCATTCAGGCCAAAGAGTTGAATCTTGGTTCCATCAGACCAGAAAATCTTGTTTCTCATAGTCCGAGTCCTTTAAGAAAACTCCAAGCAGGCTGTCATGTGCCTTTTACTGAGGAATTGCTTCTGTCTGGCCACTCTACCATAAAGGCCTGATTGGTGGAGTGCTGCAGAGATTGTTGTCCTTCAGGAAGGTTCTCCCATCTCCGCACAGGAACTCTGTCAGAGGGACCATTTGAGTTCTTGTTTTTTTATTATTTTTTTTATTTCACCTTTATTTAACCAGGTAGGCAAGTTGAGAACAAGTTCTCATTTACAATTGCGACCTGGCCAAGATAAAGCAAAGCAGTTCGACACATACGACACACATGGAGTAAAACAAACATAACAGTCAATAATACAGTATAAACAAGTCTATATACGATGTGAGCAAATGAGGTGCGATAAGGGAGGTAAAGGCAAAAAAAGGCCATGGTGGCAAAGTAAATACAATATAGCAAGTAACCTCCCTGACCAAGGTTGGTAACCTCCCTGACCAAGGTCCTTCTCCCCCGATTGCTCAGTGAGGCCGGGCGGCCAGCTCTAGGAAGAGTCTTGGTAGTTCCAAACTTTTCCATTTAAGAATGGAGGCAACAAACCTTCAATGGAGCATACATCTTTTGGTACCTTTCTCCAGATCTGTGCCTCGACACAATCCTGTCTTGGAGCTTTACGGACAATTCCTTTGTCCTCATAGTTTGGTTTTTGCTCTGACATGCATAGTCAACTATAGGACCTTATATAGACAGGTGTGTGCCATTCCAAATCATGTCCAATCAATTCAATGTACCAAAGACAGACTCCAATCAAGGTGTATAAACATATCAAGGATGATCAATAGAAACAGGATGCACCGGAGCTCAATTTCCAAGTCTCATAGCAAAAGGTCCTGAATACTTATGTAAATAAGGTGCTTTTAAAAATATTTTTTATATATTTGCCAACATTACTAAAAACCTGTTTTCATTTTGTCATTAAAACATGACATTTTTTAATTTTTAGAATAAGGCTGTAATGTAACAAAATGTGGAAAAAGTCAAGGGGTCTGAATACTTTACGAAAGCACTGTATATGAAGGTAAATAAATAGCAAACTGTTTAGGAGCAGTCATTTGTGCTTTGGCAAAAATTGCTCTCGATTTAAATCAGTGGTATTCAAACCTTTTCAGTGCGAAGCCCATTTTTTTGGCCAGAATTTCTACTAACCCCACCCACTCAAACAAATAGCGTAATCAGTCCACACTTAAAAATGTTGCATTAAAGCTTACTTAATTTTTACATTTTGGAATTTATTTTCACTACATCAGGGATAGCGTAGAGACATTTAGGATTTCCAGCCTTCTTTCCAGCCTAAACTTATTTGAAATCAAAACAGCATTTGAAGGGAACAACCGATGAACAGTAGGTGCTTCTCAGGGTTGCCGCTAATCTTACAATCAGGGATGTGGGTTTCTGGTCTACCTGTATACAAATTAGACCCCCTTTGCATTTCCCACGCGTCCCCACTAGGGTGCGACTTCAAATACCACTGATTTAAATAAAAAGGGAAGGCATGAGATTTTTTATTTATTTATTAGATGAGGGTTTCAACAATTCACTTTAGGCAAAGAAAAGGATAGTTATTTAGTAATAATATTTAATGTTTTAGTTTACTGAAAGGAAAACACTGGGGGACAGGACCTAGGTAATGAACAATTGTGTATGCGTGTTACGGGATAGGGCTTAACTGTGGCGTAGGGTTGGTAAAAGGGGGAGGGAAAAATCACATCGATACATATACTCATCATCCCATTGTTTTACAAAGACAGTCCCCAAACTCATTCCCACCCACCCATAGAATAGCAACAATTATAAAATAAATGATACTTGGGAGTATAAAATTTTTAAAAAGCAAATAAACAATATATAATAAAATATAATACGAAGTGTACAGTATTCTCCGGTTGTTCCCATTGACCCTTTCCATTCCTGACACCTAAGTCCCATTAATGTTTTCCCATTATATATATATATATATATATATATATATATATATATATATATATATATATGATGGAATAGTTTACAGAAAAATGCTCTCTCATTCCATTCTGATCCATTTCAACCTATTCAGCTAGTCAGTTTTGTAAAATTTAACCGAATGTTTGAAAAGATACCTCCAGTTACACTAAGTGATTAATCAATTTGGTAAGTCAAGTTTCATAACAGGAGTGACTTAATTGACTTCCTTTTTCGGAGAAATTGCTTCTTAGAATGACTGGCCTGTCTTACCGGCCAATTTTATAGCTTCAGGCCAAACATCTGTATGAAAAATAATCTCTACAGGGAACAAAGAAAAAAAACACATAGTACAGAACGAGACAGACTACTGTTTAACTGTGAATAATGACAGAAAACCTCAGTACTTTTGGTACTCCACTCTTACTAGTATGCATTCATAATCCCAGCGCAAACACAGCTAACAAAAACTATACTGTGGTTGAAAGCATTTTAGAAGAGGTGCTACTCAAACACTCAGATCCAGAATATTCTCTCCCCTTTGGGGAAGCAAAGACCGGTGGATGGTGCTTTTGATGTGAGCCTTTAAAAGTCGTCTTTACAAACATCTCTGCTATATTAAGGATTGTATGGGATGTAAGCCTGTTGTCCACATCTTTAAAACTCACTAGTTCTTGTTTGCTTTTTAGTTTAAAAAAATCCTACACTAGAAAATAATTAGTGGCTGTATTCAGTCACCACTGTTGTTCTCCCAGGCAGGCCCCCCTGGCCCTCTTTTTCCGCTGTCTTCTCAACAACTTCTCTTGGGGGCAAGTTCACTTTCAAGGCCCAGTTTCCACTACCTAACAGAGATTGACCCTGGCATGCGACGCTGTGCCTCTCCAGGAGAGATCCATTCCAGAAGCGGCAGTGGCATTTGGGACATGAGAACCGCCCTTGGGAAAGGTGACATCCACGATGAATGAGGGCTTTCCGTAATGTCCGAGAACGCTTTCCGCAGACCGAGCACTTCAGACGGGCCTGGTGGCCGTTATTTCTAGGAGGATGCCTCACAGAACGATGGAGCAAAAGTTTGGCCTGACTGGCGAATGTGGTGCTGGGGCAGTACTGGCATGGAAAACGTTTTATGGGGACTTCCATAGATGACAGCCCACTGACTTTAACCACACCGCCGCACCATTGTCTAACTCTATACCCTCCTCTCATCCTCAGGAGCTGGGCGAGCAGTTTCTTTTGCTTAAGCTTCTCATGCATTATTCCCTTTTTCCGCTTCATCACTTTGAGTCTCCTGCTCGTGGCCTTATTCAAGGCAACCCCTACTAGTTGCCCCCCTCTCATGATACTTTGATATTCGACCCTCCTTTTTTTCTCTCTTTTTCTCTTGCCACCAACCCATCCTTCTTGGGACTGGAACTGAAAAGGGCGGTGTTGACCTTGGGAGGATTGGTTTGGCATGTAGGAGCCTGACGGATAAGTTAAGGGGTGGCCTGATTCAAAAAGAGGGATGTACTGATCTGCTAGAGAAGGATGTTGGGTTCCACCAGCTGGTGGGTTTGCCGACCCGGTGCGGCCCAATCCATGTTGCGATTGCCTGTGCCTGGACAAGCTGTTAGAATAAGCAAAGGCCTTCCCGCATACCTCACAGCAGAAATTCTTTTCACCCCTTATTCCACCACCATGGACAGTTTGTTGATGGGCTGTCAAGTGGAACTGATGTTGGAAGGATTTCCAGCACGTTGTGCATGTAAAGAGCTTCTGAGGGGGCTGAGTGGATGAGCTGGACCCCTGAGACTTTTCTTGAGGGTACAGATAATAAGATTGAGAGTTTGCTTGATTTCCATCTAGACTAATAACCCCTCCATGGCCTTTAGCAATTTTTCCTCCTGGTGTACCATCCAATTCCACTTTTGTGTGTAATTTTCCATGTCTCACCAAGCTCTGAGCGTAAGCAAACTCTTTACCACATAGGTCACATTTGTAGTTCTTCTGCCCAGAATGCACAGTGGAATGTTTAGTAAGATGGAAGTACTCCCGGAACTCTTTCCCACAAACATCACACCGGTGTGGCTTTTCACCTGTATGAACACGGTCATGCCGACGCAGGGTCTCACGTCTCCTGAATCCTTTACCACAAACTCCGCATGAATATGGCCGTTCTCCGTCTCCACGACTTCTTCTTTGTCGAACTATGATTCCATCAGGTCCTGGTTCTCTCTTCTGCCGAGGCTTGCGGGGCTTTTTCGGTTTAGCATTCATCATCTGCTGGCTTGGATGGGTTAAAGGGATGGTAGAGCCACTTCCTGATCTGTAGGTCTTGTCGATTTCAGATGTAGATGATGGACCACCTGGTGAGACTCCCATATTCCCAAAGCCAAGTCCTCCAAGCAAACCTCCAATGATGTCTCTTCGCTCCTCTCCTCGACTCTCGCCAGTACTTATCTCGCAGGATGCAGCGGCAGCTGCAGCAATGGCAGACATGGCAGTGCTAGTGACCTCATCCTCAGAGTCATCCAATAGAGATGAAAGAGGAAGATGAGGTTGCTGTTGATGGAGATGGTGTTGCTGTTGACTTTGAGGGTGTGGGTGTAAGGTAGGAGCCAGTGGTGCCTTTCTGAGTGTCTGGCTTGACATCCCACTGCCATGGGAGCTCTCTCCAGAATAACAAGATGGGTTAGCCTGCTGTCGTCGGTAGTCATCAACACTGTAGGATGGCTGGTATGATGGCCGGTTCCTTGAATAATCTGTGCCAAATTTGCTCGCACCATCTCGTTGGTAATCACCTGTACCACTGCCTCCAGCCTCCATTACAGTTTTGCTGCTACTCGCACTTGATGAGCTTTGATTTTCACCACTACCACTTGGTCTGGGCCGGGAATTCCTTCCAGGCTTTCCACAGGTGCCAGACGCAGCATGGTTTAGCAAAGAGGTGCTCTCTCGGAAGCAGCGACCACAAGCAGGGCATCGGAAAGGCTTATCATCATGGATTTTCTCATGCCTGGTGAGGGACTCACGGCGGTTGAAAGACCGTTGACAAACACCACATGCAAATGGACGAGCCCCTGAATGGATAACACCATGCTGGAGGAGGTGCCCCCTTTTCTTGAAACCCTTTCCACATTCGGTGCAACAGAATGTTTTGTCTTCGCTTGAAGTGTCTGGCTTGGCATCTTCAGAAGTCAAACCATGACTACGGAGATGCCTGCGAAGGCTTGTAAGATGACTGAAAGTCTTTCCACATTCACCACAGTGGTAGATGGCTTCAGGGTCAGGTTGACAAGGCATGGAGGCCATGGGATTTAGATTTTCAGGTTTAGGTAGCTGTGAATCATTAGCTACCAACACAGAGGCTGTGGATGAGGAAGGGGCTGAGGAGGAAGAGGAGACCGTTGAGGAGGACTGTTGTGTTGAAGAGAGAACTGATGAATGGTTACCACCAAGGCTGGTTATGGCTCCTCCTACAAGGCCCGGTTGAATGGTTGAATTTTGACTGTGTTCAGTGGAGCTGCTGTGGCAGTTACTACCACTGCTATGACTGGTGCCATCTGCTTTTCTCTGAGGAAGGTAGCCAGCCATTGCCTTCTTTCTCCTGCTACCACCACTTCCACTGTCTCCTTTCCCTTCATCTTTCGAAAGTGATAAATGGAGTGGTAGAGGGAGGGGCATACCACTAGCCTCTTGTTGCATCAACGAAGCCAGCTGATTGGATGAGAGAACTGGAATACCTTGGAAATCAAAGCCACTCAGAGATGACGGCTGAGGTGTTGGGTGAAGAGGATGGTGTGGGTGGGTATGGCTGTGAGAGTGAGATAAAGCATGGGGTGCCAATGGTTGCTGCTGCTGTTGAGGCTGGGGAGTGGAGTGATTATGACTGTGAGAGGAGTGAAGAGCTGGAGGTGGGGCAAGGGCTGAGCTCGAGTCACTAGCTCCTTGGCCCAAACCCAGGCCAAGATGATTATGACCCCCTTGTTGAACCAGAAACTGCTCCAGACTGCTGTTGGTCGGGACACCAGAAAGAAAGTACTGATTGGCAGCAAGCATGCAACTGAACTGCTGATGTAAGCTACGTGGATCAGACTGCCCAACGAGTGGTTGCCCTAGGGAGGAAACTGCACTGCCAGGGTTGTTAGAGGCGGACGATGAGGCTGATGGGGAGGGCGAGGAGGAGGATGGTCCAGGTGAGGCTTGGGGAACAGAGAGGCCAGGGTGTAAGGGTGGCGGTGCAGATGTAACTACTCCTCCAATAACACCAGATCCTCCACTGCTACTACCCCCAAAGTCAAAACGTCCCATTCCAGAGTGCAGCTGCTCCTGGGCTAGCGCTGCTTCTGCAGGGTGAAACGGACGTAAGAATTGTGGGTATCCTGCAGCAGAGCTCCCACTAACACTACTGCTCATCTTGCTGGATTTCCGTGAACTGTGTGAGGATGAGGACTGGCTCTGGTGTGATATTGGTGGAGGTGGGGCACTCATTTTGGCAAATATAGATGACGAATCAGCAAAAGCATTACTTCTAGACCCCTGAAGAGACCCCAGACCAAGCCCAGATAGAAGAGCCCCTGACGACTCCCCCTGCTGTTGGTGCTGCTGCTGAAGCTGTTGCTGGTGCTGAAGTTGGACTTGCTGTTGGTGCTGGAACTGTCTTTCCAATCCAAGGCCTTTAAACTGGTGGGCTTGGTGTCCACTTAGCATATCTAGAATGTCCAAGGGGTACTTACTGAACTGGAACATCTCCCGCTCACTGATGGGAGGTTGTTCCTGGGTCACTCGCCCTACTGTTGAACCACAACAATATCGCACCAATAATAATCAAATGATCAATAGCCACAGCTACTGGAAGTAATGCTTCTTGAACAACTAGAATGACTCGCTGCTACTAATGTCTATCCCCTCTTATACAAATTAATGTCTACCGCTTGCACGTTACAACCAAGAAGAGCAGGTAAAGGTCCTTTTAAATAATAAGTTATTTTCCTAATTTGGAATACAATGTATAAAACACAAAGTATAAATAGTATGCAGTCTATGTAGTGTTTTTAGATTCCTTCTATAGTTGTAGTCTTTATTTTTCACCAAAAATGTGAAGCTGTCAGCATCCAGCTGGGGAGATGAAGGATGAACAGGTGTTTCACTTCTTTGTCTGCCTGTTGATGTCACGATCTCGAAGACTGGGGAAAAACAGAAATATGGATTAAGTTAAATAGCCCGGGAGTTTGATAGCACCCTATCCCCAGAGAATTTACCAAGCATCATTTCAAATTATTTTCAGCTCCCAGTGTTGGCATACATGACCACTTATCGCTAGACAAAACTCTGGAGACTTTCATTTTCCAACTTAAGAATTGTCCAAATGTAAACAAACATGTGCCTTCAAAAGATGATTATTTACAAGAACTGTTGTGTAGACCAAAACAGCCATCAACTCTGTTAAAAGGTGCATTTGGTAATATAACCAACTGCAGGTACTAAAGGATTACAATCATTTACTTTATTGAAACACAAAAGGGCCTACATTTTGAGGTCAGAATCAGACACTGATATGAAAGAGCAACAAACAGGACAATGGCCCCAGAGAACCAAAGTTGCTTGTCCTTCCATTTGATTTCAATCACTTTTTGACCTCACCCCTTTTGATATGAACAAAGAGTTCTATACATATTCGCCTATGGTAGAAGCAGGGGTCACATTAGATTTTAGAAATCAGCATTTCAGGCCTCTCGAGTGGCGCAGCTGTCTAAGGCAGTGCATTGGAGTGGGGTTCAATCCCAGGCTATGAAACAGCCGGATATCCCTATTTGGTAAAAGACCAAGTCCATGTTATAGCAAAAACAGCTCAAATAAGCAAAGAGGAACGACAGTCCATTGTTACTTTAAGACATGAAGCTCAGTCAATGCTGAACATTTCAAAAACTTTGAAAGTTTCTACATGTGCAGTTGCAAAAACCATCAAGCACTATGATGAAACTAGCTCTCATGAGGACCGCCACAGGAAAGGAAGACCCAGATTTAGCTCTGCTGCAGATAAGTTCAAAAAAAGCCGATAACGATTCAAATCGACCGATTTCTATATATATATATATATGCTCATTGTTCATTCAGTATTGTTGTAATTGTCATATATGACAATACAACATATGACAATTACAACAATATATTCTAAATATTCTAACTTAATAGAATACATAAATAAAATCTATTTAGCCTCAAATAATGAAACAAGCTCAATTTGATTTAAATAATGCAAAAACACAGTATTGGAGAAGAAAGTAAAAGTGCAATATATGGCATGTAAAAAAATCTAACGTTTAAGTTCCTTGCTCAGAACATATGAAAGCTGGTGGTTCAATATTCCCAGTTCTTCAATATTCCAAGTTAAGAAGTTTTAGGTTGTAGTTATAGGAATTAAGACGCGTTGACTATTTCTCTCTATACCATTTGTATTTCATACACCTTTGACTATTGGATGTTCTAATAGCGCTGCGATTCAAGCATTGCTAAAAGCTGCTGGCAAACGCAGGAAAGTTTGAATGAATGCTTACGAGCCGACTGCTGCCTACCACCGCTCAGTCAGACTGCTCAATCAAATATCAAATCATAGGCTTAATTATAATATAATAAACACAGAAATACGAGCCTTTGGTCATTAATATGGTCAAATACGGAAACTAATTTAGAAAAAACTAAACGTCTATTCTTTCAGTGAAATACGGAACCGTTCCGTATTTTATCTAACGGGTGGCATACATGAGTCTAAATATCGATGTTACATTGCGCAACCATCAATGTTGTCATAATTATGTAAAATTCGGGCAAATTAGTTGGCAACAAGCCAGGCGGTCCAAACTGTTGCATATACCCCGACTCTGCGTGCAATGAACTACGCAATTTCCCTAGTTAATACTGCAAGTTAACATTAATTTATTTGAACTAAATATGCAGGTTTAAAAATATATACCTCTGTGTATTGATTTTAAGAAAGGTACTGATGTTTATTGTTAGGTACATTCGTGCAACGATTGTGCTTTTTTCGCGAGTGTTATTTTGTTAAATAAATCACCTGTTTGGCGAAGTTGAAGTTGGCTGTGATTCGATGATAACTTAACAGGCACAGCATTGATTATATGCAACGCAGGACAAAGCTAGTTAACCTAATAATATCAACCACCATGTGGAGTTAACTAGTGATTATGTGAAGATTGATTGTTTTCTTACAAGATAAGTTTAATGCTAGCTAGCAACTTACCTGGCTCCTTGAAGCACCCACGTAACAGGTGGTCAGCCTGACACTCAGTTTCCTCGTGGAATACAATGTAATCAGCCATAATCTCCGTTAAAAAAGTCGATTACCGATTGTTATGAAATCATCCCTAATTAAATCAGGCCTTCATGGTAGAATTGCAGCAAAGAAACCACTACTAAAGAACACCAATAAGAAGAGACTTGATTGGGCCAAGAAACAAGCAAGGGACATTCGACTGGTGGAAATCTGCCCTTTGGTCTGATAAGTCCAAATTTGAGATTTTTGGTTACAACCACCGTGTCCGCATTCTGCAGCGATACGCCATCCCACCTGGTTTGCGCTTTGTGGGACTATCATTTGTTTTTCAACAGGACAATGACCCAAAACACACCTCCAAGCTGTATAAGGCCTATTTGACCAAGGAGGGTGATTGAGTGCTGTATTAGATGACCTAGCATCCACAATCACTCGACCTCAACCCAATTGAGATGGTTTGGGATGAGTTGGACCACAGAATGAAGGAAAAGCAGCAAACAAGTGCTCAGCATATGTGGGAACTCCTTCAAGTCTGTTGGAAATAATTCCTCATGAAGCTGGTTGAGAGAATGCCAAGTGTGCAAACCTGTCAAGGCAAAGGGTGGCTATCTAAAAATATATTGATTCTTTCGACTTTTTTGGATACTACATGATTCCATGTGTTATTTCATAGTTTTGATGTCGTCACTATTATTCTACAATGTATAAAATAGTTTAAAAAAAGCCCTGAATGAGTAGGTGTCAAACTTTTGACTGGTACTAATATATTTTCACACAATATGCATTTAAACCCACTTCACCTGCATTTTATAATTGAAAGTCATCAAAAGTCATCAGGGGCATGCAACTATAGTTTTCCTTCACACAAAATAAATGAATGGTACCCATTAGATTAAAACTATTTGGCCTGCATTATGTCAAAAACATTATAATAGGCTAGAGCCCAATTGCATCCTTTGACTCATTTGTCAACCCACTGGGGAGCCAGGCCCAACCAATCAGAACAAATTCCCGACAAAGGGGTTTTATAACAGACAGAAAAAGCTGTCTGGGTGGCTAGTCTCAGACAATTTAAGTTATGTAACTAGGCAAGTCAGTTAAGAATACATTCTTATTTACAATAACGCCAACACCGGCCAAACCTGGACGACTCTGGGCCAATTGTGCACCGCCCTGTGGGACTCCCAATCACGGCCAGTTGTGATACAGCCTGGATTCGAACCAGGGTGCTGTAGTGACGCCTCCAGCACTGAGATGCAGTGCCTTAGATCGCTGCGTTACTCAGGAGCCAAGGGTAAAAAAGCCAGATGTAGAGGTCATTGGCTGGTGTATTTACACATGGTCATGCTGTTTAATCGGCTTCTTGATATGCCACACCTGTCAAATCACAACAGCATGATCATTACACAGGTGCACCTTGTGTTGAGGACAATAAAAGCACACTTAATGTGCAGTTGTCACAACATAATGCCACAGATGTCTCAAGGGAGCGTGCAATTGGCATGCCGACTGCAGGAATGTCCACCAGAGCTGTTGACAAAGAATTTTGTTTATTTCTCTACCATAAGCCGCCTCCACCGTTTCAGAGAATTTGGCAGTACATTCAACCAGCCTCACAACCGCAGACCACACGTAACCACGACAGTCCAGGACCGCCACACCCGGCTTCTTCATATGCGGGATTGTCTGAGATCTGCCACATGGACAGTTGATTTAACAGTGGGTTTTTAGCACAACCAAAGAATTTCTGTGCAAGCTGTCAGAAACTGTCTCAGGGAAGCTCATCCGCATGCTCATCATCCTCACCAGTGTCTTGACCTGACTGCAGTTCTGACTCGAACTTCAGTGGGCAAATGCTCACCTTCAACAGCCACTAGCATGCTGGAGAAGTGTACTCCTCACAGATGAATGGCGGTTTCAACTGTACCATGCAGATAGCAAACATGTATGCATCGTGTTCACGTCGTGGGCGAGCGGTTTGCTTATGTCAACGTTGTGAACAGAGTGCCCCATGGTGCCGGTGGGTTTATGGTACAGGCAGGCATAAGCTACGGGCAACAAACACAACTGCAATTTAATGGTGGAAATTTGCATGCACAGAGATACCGTGACGAGATTGAGGCCCATTCTCGTGTCATTCATTCGCCTCCATCACTTCATGTTTCGGCATGATAATGCACTGCAAGGATCTGTACACAATTCCTGGAACTGAAAATATCCCAGTTCATCTATTGTCTGAATATTCACCAGACATGTCACCCATTGAGCATGTTCGGGATGCTCTGGGTCGACGTGTACGACAGCGCGTTCCAGTTCCCGCCAATATCCAGCAACTTCGCAAAGCCATTGAAGATGAATGGGACAACATTCCACAGGCCAAAATCAACAGCCTGATCAACTCTATGCAAAGGAGATGTGTCGCGCTGCATGAGGCAAATGGTGGTCACACCAGATACTGACTGATTTTCTGATACCTTAAATACATTTTTTTTTAAATGGGGCTTGTATCTTGACCAACAGAAGCATATCTGTATTCCCAGTCATAAGAAATCTATAGATTAGGGCCTAATAAATATATTTCAATTGACTGACTTCCTTATGAGCTGTAACTCAGTAAAATCTTAGAAATTGTTGTATGTTGCGTTTATATTTCTGTTCAGTGTATTTTGCAGATATGAAAGATTCACCAATAATTGTTGATAGAGGTCGACCAATCATGATTGGCGCCGATACCAATTATTGGAGGACCAAAAAAGCCGATTCCGATTAATCAGCCGATTAAAAAAAACATGTATTTGTAATATTGACAATTACAACAAAACTGAATGAACACTTATTTTAACTTGGGGCGGCAGGGTAGCCTAGTGGTTAGAGCGTTGGACTAGTAACCGGAAGGTTGCAAGTTCAAACCCCCGAGCTGACAAGGTACAAATCTGTCGTTCTGCCCCTGAACAGGCAGTTAACCCACTGTTCCTAGGCCGTCATTGAAAATAAGAATTTGTTCTTAACTGATCTTGCCTAGTAAAATAAAGGTAAAAAAATATATATATAAAAAATAAATAAATATAATACATCAATAAAATCAATTTAGCCTCATAAATAATGAAACATGTTCAATTTGGTTTAAATAATGCAAAAACAAAGTGTTGGAGAAGAAAGTAAAAGTGCAATATTTAAGTTCCTTGCTCAGAACATATGAAAGCTGGTGGTTCCTTTCAACACGAGTCTTCAATATTCCCAGGTAAGAAGTTTTAAGTTGTAGTTATTATAGGAATTATAGGACTATTTCTCTCTATACGATCATTGGATGTTCTTATAGGCACTTTAGTATTGCCAGTGTAACCGTATAGCTTCCGTCCCTCTCCTCGCTACTACCTGGACTCGAACCAGGAACACATCGACAACAGCCAGCCTCGAAGCAGCGTTACCCATGCAGAGCAAGGGGAACAACTACTCCATGTCTCAGAGCCGAATGACGTTTGAAATGCTATTAGCGCGCACCCCGCTAACTAGCTAGCCATTTCACATCGGTTACACCAGCCTAATCTCAGGAGTTGATAGGCTTGAAGTCATAAACAGCACAATGCTTGAAGAGCTGCATTCAAATGCAGGAAAGTTTGAATGAATGCTTACGTGCCTGCTGGTACCTACCATCGCTCAGTCAGACTGCTCTATCAAATCATAGACCTAATTATAACATAACACACAGAAATACGAGCCTTAGGTCATTAATATGGTCGAATCCGGAAACTATCATCTCAAAAACTTTTATTCTTTCAGTGAAATACGGAACCGTTCCGTATTTTATCTAACAGGTGGCTAAATATTCCTGTTACATTGCACAACCTTCAATGTTATGACATAATTACGTAAAATTAAGGCAAATTAGATCGCAATGAGCCAGGCGGCCCAAACTGTTGCATATACCCAAACTCTGCATGCAATGAACGCAAGTGACACAATTTCACCTGGTTAATATTTCCTGCTAACCTGGATTTCTTTTAGCTAAATACGCAGGTTTAAAAATATATACTTCTGTGTATTGATTTTAAGAAAGGCATTGATGTTTATGGTTAGGTACAGTCGTGCAACGATTGTGCTTTTTTTGCAAATGCGCTTTTGTTAAATCATCCCCCGTTTGGCGAAGTTGGCTGTCTTTGTTAGGCTGTCTTTGTGAAGAAATAGTCTTCACACAGTTCGCAACGAGCAAGACGGCCCAAACTGCTGCATATACCCTGACACGGTTGCAAGAGAAGTGACACCATTTCCCTAGTTAAAAGAAATTAATGTTAGCAGGCAATATTAACTAAATATGAAGGTTTAAAAATATATACTTGTGTATTGATTTTAAGAAAGGCATTGATGTTTATGGTTAGGTACACGTTGGAGCAACGAGTCCTTTTTTGCGAATGCGCACCGCATTGATTATATGCCACGCAGGACACGCTAGATGAACTAGCAATATCAACCATGTGTAGTTAACTAGTGATTATGATTGATTGTTTTTTATAAGATAAGTTTAATGCTAGCTAACTTGGCTTCTTACTAACTTAACTGCTAAATTAGCTTGGCTTCTTACTGCATTCGCGTAACAGGCAGGCTCCTCGTGGAGTGCAATAAGAGGCAGGTGGTTAGAGCGTTGGACGAGTTAACTGTAAGGTTGCAAGATTGAATCCCTGAGCTGACAAGGTAAAAATCTGTCGCTCTGCCCCTGAACAAGGAAGTTAACCCACCGTTCCTAGGCCATCATTGAAAATAAGAATGTGTTCTTAACTGACTTGCCTAGTTTTTAAAAAAGGTGTAAAAAAACACACACCGATTTCCGATTGTTATGAAAACTTTAAATCGGCCATTCCGATTAAATCGGTCGACCTCTAGTTGTTGATGTGCATAACTAAGAGAGAGCGCCTACCTTTTCATTGTTGTTTGATCAATAGAAATGTAAAGTTTCCAAATGTAAGAGGTCTCCCCTGGTGTTTATATGTTTGCAGAAATCCATTCAGGTGTATTTTGTGACTTTTGGCAAATGCGTTCTAATGATCTAAAGTCACTCTGTTGTTACTGCCTGTAAACACACAGGCATGTGTGTCAAATGGCTTATTTGCATAAAGGCCTATTGTAGCTCAGATTGGCTATGGCGCAATGGTCTCCTGGAAGAGACAGATGTTTTTATTAGGTTTTATTTGCCGCAGTGTCTTAATTGTGCAAACACACAGCCGTACATTATATATTGCTATAGATTTTCACAAATGCTTGACGATACATCATTCCCAAATATCCGTAGAATTTATGAAAACGTGAAAATGAAAAGTTGACCAAGACTATTTGGTTGCTCCCTGCCTACAGACAGACTAAAACAGGAAGCTCCCGCGCTCAAGTCTGTTCAACGCTGGTCCGACCAATCTGATTCCATGCTTCAAGAATGCATCAGTCGCGTGGATTGGGATATGTTCCACATTGCGTCAAACAACAACATTGATGACTACACTGATTCTGTGAACGAGTTTATTAGCAAGTGCATCGGCGATGTACTTACAGCAACTATTAAAACATTCCCAAACCAGAAACCTTGGATTGATGGCAGCATTCGCACGAAACTGAAAGCGCGAACCACTGCTTTTAACCAGGGAAAGGTGACCGGAAACATGACCGAATACAAACAGTGTAGCTATTCCCTCCGCTAGGGAATCAAACAAGCTAAGCATCAGTATTGAGAAAGTAGAGTCGCAATTCAATAGCTCAGACACGAGGTATGTGGCAGGGTTTACAGTCAATCACGGACTACAAAAAGAAAACCAGTCCCGTCACGGACTACGATGTCTTGCTCCCAGACAGACTAAACAACTTCTTTGCTCGCTTTTGAGGACAATACAGTGCCACTGACATTTCCCGCTACCAAAACCTGCTGGCTGGTGTGTTTATGGACATATTCAATCAATCCTTATCTCAATCTACTGTTCCCACATGCTTCAAGAGGGCCACCATTGTTCCTGTTCCCAAGAAAGCTAAGGTAACTAAGCTAAACGACTACCGCCCCGCAGCACTCACTTCCGTCATCATGAAGTGCTTTGAGAGACTAGTCAAGGACCATATCACCTCCACCCTACATGACACCCTAGACCCACTCCAAATTGCTTACCGCCCCAATAGGTCCACAGACAATGCAATCTCAACCACACTGCCCTAACCCATCTGGACAAGAGGAATACCTATGTGAGAATGCTGTTCGACTACAGCTCAGATTTAACACCATAGTACCCTCCAAACTCATCATCAAGATCGAGACCCTGGGTCTCGACCCCGCCCTGTGCAACTGGGTACTGGACTTCCAAAAGGGCAGCCCCCGCGTGGTGAGGGTAGGTAACATCTCCACCCCGCTGATCCTCAACACTGGGGCCCCACAAGGGTGCGTTCTGAGCCCTCTCCTGTACTCCCTATTCACCCCCGACTGCGTGGCTATGCACGCCTCCGACTCAATCATCAAGTTTGCAGACGATACTACAGTGGTAGGCTTCATTACCAACAACGACGAGGCGGCCTACAGGGAGGAGGTGAGGGCCCTCGGAGTGTGGTGTCAGGAAAATAACCTCACTCAACAAAACAAAGGAGATGATCGTGGACTTCAGGAAACAGCAGAGGGAGCACCCCCCTATCCACATCGACGGGACAGTAGTGGAGAGGGTAGTAAGTTAAGTTCCTCGGCGTACACATCACGGACTAACTGAATTGGTCCACCCACACAGACAGCGTGGTGAAGAAGGCGCAGCAGCGCCTCTTCAACCTTAGGAGGCTTATTAGGAGGCTTATTAGGCTTGTCACCAAAAGCACACAAACATTTACAGATGCACAATCGAGAGCATATTGCATCACAGCCTGGTACAGCAACTGCTCTGCCCACAACCGCAAGGCTCTCCAGAGGGTAGTGAGGTCTGCACAACGCATCACCGGGAACAAACTACCTGCCCTCCAGGACACCTACACCACCCGATGTCACAGGAAGGCCATAAAGATCATCAAGGATAACAACCGCCCGAGCCACTGCCTGTTCACCCCGCTATCATCCAGAAGGTGAGGTCAGTACAGGTGCATCAAAGCAGGGACTGAGAGACCGAAAAAGAGCTTCTATCTCAGGCCACCAGACTGTTAAAGAGCCACCACTAACATTGAGTGGCTGCTGCCAACATACTGACACAACTCCAGCCACTTTAAAATAGGAACAATTGATGTAAAAATGCATCACTAACCACTTTAAACAATTCCACTTAATATAAAGTTTACATACCCTACATTACTCATCTCATATGTATATACTGTACTCTATACCATCTACTGCATCTTGCCATCTTTATGTGATACATGCATCACTAGCCACTTTAAACAATGCCACTTTTATATGTTTACATACCCTGCATTACTCATCGCATATGTATATACTGTACTCGATACCATCTACTGCATCTTGCCTATGCCGTTCTATACCATCACTCATTCATATATCTTTATGTACATATTCTTCATCCCTTTACACTTGTGTGTATAAGGTAGTTGTGAAATTGTTAGGTTAGATTACTCGTTGGTTATTACTGCATGGTCGGAACTAGAAGCACAAGCATTTCGCTACACTCGCATTAACATCTGCTAACCATGTGTATGTGACAAATACAATTTGACTTAATACTAAGTGCTCAGTTGTCAGATATTAAAAAATAAATAGTGTCAAATTCCTTCTGGGGGTGTATATGAAAAAATGTTTACTAAGATTTCATGTTGCTAAAACACTGTCAGTTCCGCATTAAGCATTGCACGTGCACTAACATTAAAGTACCTCAACTCCACCTTGCAAAGTTTGCATTTCCCTCTCATTTAACTTCTCAAGCAAGAACTTTACTAGGACTGTCTGGGAGTGAAGCAAAAACTGAAAACCAGTTATTGGTAGTGTTTTGGAACTTTTATTGGTCTATTAACTCATTGACCGCCCGGTAATGTCCCCAAGGCTGGCCAAAACTCCCTCCTACCACAACAGGCAGATATTTCAGGCAGTCGATGTAAACAGCTCTTACACTAAAAGGGCATTATCAACTCCAATTGGCAACATATTTGCAGGTGAATAAAACATTTACACGCATTTTACCTAGAGTGGTGTTTACATCAAACTGACTTGTTGCATAGAAAAATCTGTGCATACTGTGCCCTCCCCAATTTTTTTTTCATGTACAGAATAAAAATCTCAAGTTCAATGTCACAAAAACAGTTGCGTTAAAATAGCAAATGTGCCTACTCTGGCCTTGGCACCTGCACTCTAGCCCAGGGTTTCCCAAACTCGGTCCCGGGGCCCTCACTGGGTGCATTATCAAACGGCAGTCAAGCATCAGTCATGTCACCAGAATAAGACCGTCGATATTTATTGGAAAGCAGCGTCAAACTTATAGCGTGCACTTTCACCACCCTGTGAAGTTCATAACTTACTTCATCTGTAGCTTAATAAACTGCATGGTTTCACGAGTCGTAGTGGGAGGACCACACACCATATTGCCGTGTGGCTCCAAGTTTTCTTCGATATCATGGTAATTAAATCAGCATTTGTGCATTAAAGGCATTTCCACCGCCATTTATCACATTATCCATTTGACCGACACAAACATCCCACCATGTCAAATGAACAAAAGACCTATCTGTGTTTATAATATTGTACCGAAACTTCCTGTTTTCATCACAAAACTTGTTTTTTATTTTATATAAATAGGGTGCGTATGAAAACGTGGTTATTTTCACAATATTATTCCAACCTCAGTGTGGAAATAAACACATTTGACTGCACTGGGCATTTAATTTTTAACAATGGATATTCCCACTCAAGTCAACCATCTTCGTAGTACCATCTGAAAGTTGAAATTTAAACTATGTATTTTATTTTACATTTATCAGCAAAAGCATGACAGCAACCATTCAAGACAGTATGCTGTGTCTCAACCGATTGCAGGCACAACAAACACCTCAGATGTAAAATAGGGTATAAGCTAAAATGTGAAATCTGAGTTTACATGTTTTTAGATAATTGACGTTAAAGAGACCGCAAAAAATGCTTCCCCCCTAAGAAATCATACAAACAGGGTTGTTAAACTCTTAAGATTTTAAATGATATCAAACTCAAAAGTTTCAGGTTTTTTTTTTGTGACGAAGACATGGATGTCTCATTGTAGGGTGGGATATGAAAAATGGGTCAAATTTGAGCACCTCAGCCTCCCGGGTGGCGCATTGGTTAAGGGGCGCTGTATTGCAGCGCCCAGGCTCTGTCGTAACTGGCCGCGACCGGGAGGTCCATGGGGCGACGCACAATTGGCCTAGCGTCGTCCGGGTTAGGGAGGGTTTGATCGGTAGGGATGTCCTTGTCTCATCGCGCACCAGCGACTCCTGTGGCGGGCCGGGCGCAGTGCGCGCTAACCAAGGTTGCCAGGTGCACGGTGTTTCCTCCGACACATTGGTGCGGCTGGCTTCCGGGTTGGATGCGCGCTGTGTTAAGAAGCAGTGCGGCTAGGTTAGGTTGTATATCGGAGGACGCATGACTTTCAACCTTCGTCTCTCCCGAGCCCGTACGGGAGTTGTAGCGATGAGACAAGATAGTAGCTACAACAACTGGACACCACGAAATTGTGGAGAAAAAGGGGTAAAAAGACATTTAAAAAATCAAATTTGAGCACCTCTATCTCCTGAATGTTTTGGTATTCAGGTCGAAAAAATAACTTTCTGACCACTTCTACCATGTGCAAACATTGAAGGTTTTGTTCAAATTAAAAGGGATCCAGTCAAAAAGTGGTTGAAATCATATGGAACGGTCCAGCTATTAGGTCAGCCAATCATACGTTCCTCATGCACCTCAGGTTTGCTTTGGGAAGAAGTGAATTTAAAGTGTGCAGTTAATTATGTGCAAGATAACTCACACTAAGCCAGTGTTTTTCAATTCTGGTCCTTGGGGCCCACAGAGGGGACACATCTTTGTTCTAGCCCATCACTAATTAAATTAACCACCACGCCCTTGATTAGCCTAGTTGATCTAGGGGCAAAGCCAATTATAAATATATTCAGGGGAAACACCAGTGTGTGGTCAAAATAATCTTTCATCTCCTTTACCTTTTTTCCAGGTGACTTTCCTGACTTGGTTAGAGACATGGGTAATTGGAGGAATGCCACAGGTACATATCCAACTCACATAGAATATTCATAGGCTACATAGTAACACCAGCGGCGTGTTTAGCAGGGCGCAATGTTTTGGAACGGTGAGATAGAAATGTGCTATGTTGAACCGACGTGAAATAAGGAATCACGTCAGCTCTATTCATGGAATTTCAATATGCAATGTTCAAGACCATTTTGCAACTGAACATGGGCCTGGGCTACACCTAACCTTCAGTGTTTTTAAAGTAAATCTCACAGGAACCCCAGTGTAAAACTTCTGCTAGAGTACAACAATGAATTCACTGCGTCAGTCCCCATAACAATAGACACAAAAACAGTGTACTGTCTTGTGGATAATTTTCAATTATATTTCTTAAAGGGCGATAAGGTCACCCAACCTATTGCTACCAAACAAGTTAGGTATTATAATAGCCAAGAAAATACAATGATGACACAACAGAAGTTGGTACAATTGTCTTATAATAACCAAACAAGTAGCCTACTCCATAGATTATTTGTATTGTCATATGAAACTTTATAAACAAATGTAGGCCATTTACTCCAAATAAAGTCTAAAATATTCATGTCGTTCTCATGGAATGACATTCCCTGAGCACTATAGTAAGGCTGGGCCTATATCATAGACATTAAGTGTTACCAGTAACGTTATGTATGGGTCAGATATTCTGTTCTCGATGGTTTACTCTTTTTCGGGAGGGCACTTCAATAGAATGCACAAATGGCAGATGTAGGCTATGCAATAAAGCCTCAAAGGCAAAGAAAATTAAATGTATGTAGCAAGTTATGAAATTCTCTACGATGAAGTCTGAAGTACCAAGAAGGCAATCAAATAGGCCTAAACAGAATGCAGCCTGTCAAATCAACGTTTATTGGTCGCGTACACAGATTTGCAGGTGTTATAACAGGTGCAGCGAAATGCTTATGTTAATAGCTCCAGCATTGCAGTAGTATGTCCCGAAAACGCAACCCAACTAAAAACATAACAAAAAGTAGATATATTAGCGAGATTCCAGAATATAAATACGTGACATAACTTGTGCAAAGTTAAGCAAAAAAAAGCGATTGGCATGCACAGCATTTCATGATAACATACTGTGCATCATTATTCATAGAAAATTGACAAAACTAAGGATAGTTAACACGGCCATGTCTAAACCTGTACCTGATATGTGCTAATTGCTTACAGTTGAGATATTTTCAAACATAAGAGAATGGGTTTTCACACATTTTTAGGTCAATACAATCCTTTGTAAATTATCAGTGACGTTCCCAGTATTTCCTAATAATTCCTGCTGGTCTGTGAAAACCTTGTTTGCCCCACTACAACGTTGTAACGTAGCTACCATTCTAACAATATATTTTAAAATATCTTACCAACAGGTTTGGTGGGATGTATATGGGCTGGAGACTGGTGTATCGCTTTCTTCTTGATTGAAGATCAAAAAGGGGGAACAGGTAGAAACTAATGGGTCTACTTCCATTGATCTTCAGGTAGGCAGCTAACTAGACTTAACTTGAAAAAAAAAATGCAGGTGGTGGCAAAAATGTAAAAATGTGCAGTTCGTCATTCGCCAACTAACGTTACCTTTTTTTATAGGCGGCTGCCTAGTTTTCAACCAAAGTAACAAGAAAAGGTTATTTGGATTTGAATAAAGGAGTCTTTCAGTCATGTCGTTGTTAGCTAGCTAGCTAATAAATTAGAATCTCGTATGAACGCCTGGTTGCATAGGTAGCCGATGCTAAGCTAACCTAGCCACAAAGATAATATCTAGGTTGATAGCTGTCGTTTTAGCTAACATTATATCTAGCATGTGAATCCCCTGTCAAAATGGTTAAAGAAAAAAATATAATAAAAAGGGCGCGGGAAATGCCGTGATAACTACAACGGCCTCTTTTTTTTTAATGTCAGATAGCCATTTTACTTCATCCAGGGAAAAATATTTTCAAAGGCCTGCCTCTCCATCGGCCCAGGAGGGCTATTTTCGACTCGTTGTTAACAAAAACTATTTCCGCTGGGTTGACCTGCTAATTCAGATATGTCTCTTATTTGAAGCAGATGCTTGAATCGTTAACTCTTCAAAATGAGCCCTTTCTGGAGTTTTTGTCGTATTTTCATTATTTTTCTTCGGTCAAATATTTTCCGCCCCGTGTCAATTTTATGTCCCCGTCTAGGGGCTACGGCTGCTAATGTTCTTCTCCTTAAAATGGTAGCTTCCGGTCTATATTGTATTTCCGGGTAGTGTCACAGGTTAAGAAGTCCGACCAACTGTATCTAGTTTGTGCGTGTGCGTGTATAACCCAACCAATCTTTGTATGGCCATTGCATGGCATTGACAAATACATAATTACATGCATTTATTTGGTTGAATTATGCATTAGAAAACAGCAACGTTATTAATATTCAAATACATTTTTAGTCTAGGAAATAGAGTGAATACATTTTTTAAAGGAAATATTGCCAGATTAGTTTCCATGTGTGCTCATACTGACATCATTCATACTGAAGCCACAAGGGTGACAAAGGGGGGGAAAAAGAACAAATGACTTCATGTTTTGGTATAAGAAAGGTTGAGAGAACAATATCAAAGTGGCTCACATATTACTAGACACTTAACAGATGTGCATCACATATGTGAAGTAAAGCAATTAGAAATAATTAGTTCAGAGCATTTGGCCCAGAGAGTTTTATGTTCCTGGAATTTTAAGCAAACGAGTAGTGTAATTATAGGGCCATTTTCAGAATTTACATCCAGTTTGAATACTTTAAAGGCACAACCCATTTTTCATCCAAATGGCAGCCCTGCTACTTGATGGGGCTGGATAAATGAAACCACTGTCAAATTCAAGGAGATATGGATGCAAGCTTTTACAGTCCATGAAATTGACATATTTTTAAGCAATACATGTTTGTTTCTTTACAAAGGCATTGTTACAAACATATTTTGGGTTATGATGGGTAAGTCAATTGTGGGCTATTCAATTCGTGAGGTATTTGAATAATTGTATTATTTAACAATCAATGGATACATATAATTAATTTAAATTATGTTGAACAGCAGTACATTTAGCATATTGCACGTTTGAAAATTAATTTTCTCTCCCGTAATTGCTGACCTAACTTTAGGACAAGGATTGCTGACCTAACTGAAAGACAGGGCTCAGCACCGCCATATAGCTGCAGCATCACCTGCTCATTTATATCTGATCAGAGATTAGGAAGGGTAAATGGAGGGACAATCTGCCTGTCGGTTTGCCTGTTTATCTTCTGTCTGTCTTTATGTGTTTCCTATCCATCATTGATCAGTCAGTCCAACCGTAAGACAAAAAGCCAAAGTGATTTGAATCGAACAATCACAATTATAACTTGTGTTTCACCTGTCCTAAAGTTTGATCAACACCAATAACCCAGTGGACAAAAATGAGTCATTGTGGATATTTTTTTAATTGTTATTAACAATTGAACAGTACGATTCTACAAATGCGAGAATTGACCAATAACCAAAATAAGGGTTGCACGCTTGTAAGAGCTTCACTTAATATTCTTGGAAACAGACATGGGGATAATGTATTAGATGAATCCCTATACATTTTTCTGAGGTATGCCAAATTACTTGGGGGATACAATGTAGCCCCGCCTCCTCCTCACACCGCAATACAATTAGGGGCCAATGAAGCACCTCCTTCCATCTAAAAAACCTCACGCCACTAACTGTCACCCCACGAGCCACACACAAAAACAAACATTGTATACCACAACCTCCCTCTTACCTCCACACACACACACACACACACACACACACACACACACACACATTAATCAACAGTACATTTGCAGGCACACAGATTAATGAGCACGTACTCAACTAAAACATAATCACAACATCAGTATACCTCCAAATGTACAATAAAAACATACATTGAAAATATAATTGAATCTTCGTGTGACATAAATATATTTAGCCTTTCTTAATTTTAGTTGAACAAGATTCTAGTTATGGAATCTGACGTTTCCTCTCTGTAAAAATCATCGGGCCATTCTAGTCCTATAACTGGTTATCCATAATCATGTCAAACAACAAGGCAAGCCACAATACATTCTCCAAACTATTCTAGCAAAATCCTCATTCTTTACAATAAAGAGTAAAGTTCTTGAAAAGAGTGACATTCCGGTTACATAAATGTAATCTTGTAACGAAATGCACACATTTTTTTACCAAAAATGTTAACAATGTAATTTTATAGCTTTTGCTCTGCAACTTGAAATTTGAGAAACATTTTTTGTTGTTGTTCCATTTGCTTTGGTGAACGTAGCTTAACAAGGAAAGCTGTGAAGCATGTCCTTTGTGATATTAGGCTTTTGAATCCAAAAAGCCAATATGAATAATGAGATCATAGCCTTGGGTTTTAAATAGTTTGTGGATTTTTTGAAAAACACAAATTGTCTTACTTGTAATATCCCAAGTCAGATCAAATGTGAGATTCATCATTCCTGAAAAGACATTGAAATACACACACGGCAAATACAGACGCATGTACATTAGACATACACGCCATGACGTCATATGTCAGCACTATGACATCATCAACACTGGCTTTGACATCTTCATGCGGTTTGTCTTTTCACTTTGATTGCATCAGGGTTTTTTCCATCAAGAATACAAAGGTTAAAATCCATTAGGAAGTTCAATATTCAAAATCCAGGAAACATTGAGCTTCACAGAGAATAAAACAAATCAATAGGGATAACTAAAAATCATGGTGATAATAATAAATCAGAGTAAATCTATAGTAAACATAATCATGACGATAAACACACAAACACATATCGTAGTTTTAAAAACGTTGTCTGAAAGTTCCATCAATCAATTTTTGCCTTTATCCATTCACAGTTAAAGGGGAGAGCCGAAATACTATACAAAGATTTGAAGTAAATACAATGATCTGCTTGTCCTTTCAATCAAAGTGGAGAGTCCAACCCTTTTAAAAATGGACAGTAACAACCACATCTTCCATCTTTTAACCAGATAACTGTGAAACACACACACAAATAAGAATGTTACAAATGTTTGCAAATGTACCTAAATATGACATGTCCACCTCCACCCCTGCAATGTAAAAAATGATGGTATGATTGGCTTGTCACACTCAATGTCAACCTCACAAGGGCACAAAGTAGCTTTGCAGAATTTACTGTTTTCTTCACACTTACAAAATATGTCTGTCATTTCTGCAGTGTTACACAAACTGTCTCCAATATTGACACGGAAAAATTTAAAAGCCAACAAAGTACAGACCACAGACACACAAAAGAGTTTTCAGAATAGCCCTTGGTGTTAAGCGTCCATTGTTCCCTGTTCCCCCTTTCCAACCTGTCTCCAAATATTGTGAACAGCTGGAGTTTCAGAAACAGTAATAATATGTGGAATTCAGAGAAGACTGTGAGTAGTGTATATGAACTACTGACAAATCAATTTATTACCTCACAATCTGTGGTAAACAGCTCAGAAAGTATCATCAATGGAACAGGAGCTTGACTGGTTTTGGGGACCCATGGGCAAGTATAGCTAAACAAAGCCTTTGCATTAGCCACTCTGTATGGCAGTGTCCCTCAAATTTAACACAACTTCACTGAGCTTTCATTCTCATCTTATGTGGTCAACAGATTTGTCACCTTTCTTTTTCTTTCGGGTGGTCTTTATCTCCTTAAAACAATGACTGACATTGTGTGTCGAATAACAGTGTCAAAGAATTTCTGTGTGACTATAAATGTAACTGGAATCAGCTCTACAGTTTGGAAACTGACCTCAGAGCTGTGAAGGGACTGACCGTTGCCGTGGAAATGCTCATTAGTGACTTATGTCTCTTTGGGAGTGACAGCCGTCACATCGACCAGCCAGCCAATCAGGCGAGGGTGCAAAGGTGATTCAGCAAAGTGATGTTTGTGTCAAATCATTATAATAACTGAGAAAATCCAGCCATAATCAAGAGATTAACTTATACATGACCTTATACAAAATGTCTGCAGACTAAGTTATGGCTGTAGTGTTAGATTGTGGTATCTAGCAACAGTACTCCAAATCTGTCTATTGTCAATTCTTCCAATCAAAATTAGGAAAGTGACGATTGGCAACTCAAATGTCCACTCAGTGTCAGTCATTCAGTCATCAGGCTATAGCATATACACACAGAATATACATACTGTCCAACGGGGCTTTATTCTTTTACAAAAAAAACAAAAAAAATGTACAGTCCTGTATTTTTTACAAAAGTCAAACAACCATCACATTGTTCTGTACTCCATTGACATCTGTGTCTGTTCAGATTCAAAGACAGGATTTTTGTCTCTGTCAGCTAGAGGTTTCACGACAAGAAACTCAATAACCATTTCATAATTTTGACCCAAGCAGGATCCACAAGTAAAAGCCATCTTGTCCTAGGATCCTTTTCAATTGCACAAAAAACTTTTTTAAATTGTTCATTTTTTACTCTATACATGGCCATTTTTCTTTCTCCCTCCTCAACAATATAGTTGAATATTCTCTTTCCCAGGAATCAAATCAATGGGCTTCATTCAATCTTCTCTAATAATTCAATTTTTCTCAATGGTTTCTTCCTATCATTGCCCTTTTCTGTGTTTCCTAGCAACAGGTAACAATGGCATCCACTCTTCTCTCACGTCTTTCCTTCTCTGGTCTTCAACACACTCATCTGAGGCGGTTGATGGGACGCACTGTCCTCGTCATATCCTTCTCTCTCTCTCTCATCAGCTTGCCCATGTCTCTCTTCTTGTTTCTCCTTCTATTCACCTTTCTCTCCATCATGCCCCAATTGACCTTTCCTTATACTCTTCTTTCTATGTGAACACTTTCAGCTCGAACATTCTCAACGCGACCTTCATCACTCCTTCTCCGTTGTCTCTACTCTCTCACACCGTCACCTCGTTCTTACTAGCCGTTCTCAATGTCTGGCCCCCTCCTCCTCCCCCAGGGATGTATTGGAGCTGTTCGATGGTGTTCTGCCTCTTGGTGGCGAATGCCATCCTCCGTGCGTTGTGGCCCCCGATGGTCCCCGCCCCGCTCCCTGGTCCTACCCCGGCCCCTGATCCGTGCCCATGAGGGTCCCCCCAGCTTCCTGCCGGATGGCCCGCCACGCTCATCTCCAGCTCGTGGCCCGATGTGGGGTGGGAGTTCATCTTGATCATGTGATGGCGGTCCAGCGAGGGTGTGACGCAGACGTTCTGCTGTGATTGGGCTTTGTGGCTGAGGCATCCCATGGTCGGGACCCCCATCCCCACAAAGTCACCCATGCCCCCCATACCCACCATACCACCCAACCCTGGCATGCCCATGCCCCCCATCCTCTCCTCCAGACGGTCGGGCGAGACTAGGAGCCTCTCGTGGGACTTGCGAAGCGTCTGTGAGGTGGAGCTCTTGGTCATAGCCTTGTAGTACTGGTGTTGCTGGTTCTTGGAGAGTCTGGAGAGGGTGTTGCCCTCACCAAGTGCCAGGAGCTGGTCCTGGGACATGACCCTCCGCGGGGGCTTGTCGAAGGCGGGCTGGTACCCCAACGACTGGGCTGGCAGAGGGTAGGGGTTGGGGGTGGATGTAGGCACGTGAATCCGTGGCCGGGAGGAGTGGAAGGGAAGGGTGCCCCTGGCTCCGAGAGTGTAGTCACCGCCCCAGTGGAGGTGGTGCTGGGAGGAGTGGAATGACGGAGGGGCGTTGTTAGGCCGTCGCTTTGATGTGTGGTAGCCAGAGTAGTCGTCCAGATCTTTCTCTGTTTTTTGGGAGGGGTGGGGGTTGAGTAAAAGAAAAAAGAGGGAGGATGAAAGAAAGAAATGTTGAAATGACAGTTAGTGAAATTCATTTATTATAAGGTAAAACAAAGTGTTCAACATTTCTCTCCCTTAGAAGACTTTCCTTAGACTGAGCTCCCTGAGAGCCAATTTAAATGTGACCTTTAGGCAACCGTTACAATCCCCCAATGCATCCTCCATATAATCTAGCTTTCAGGGGCACCCGTTCGAGACAAACAAGCGTTTATCGACGCCCATTCTATAGACTATAGCAGCCTACATTAAGGCACATCGAAAGGTAATACATCCTCGGCTGCTGCCTCTCGCCTGTTATGCCTTCTTCCACACACACACACACACACATACACACACACATATATATATATCTCTGGAGCTCTCTCTAGCCACCGCCTCCAGTTGCCTTCCTCCCAGCAGCGGCTGCCACCCAGACATCCAGCCCTCTCTCCGGGCCCCCGCCCCACTGCCCCTCCCCCACCGCTCCCCTCCTCACCGAGCTTCTTCAGGGAGCTGTAGCGGTTGATCTCAGGTTTCATGGCCACCTCGTAGGAGGGGGGCAACTGGGCCAGGTTGTGGAAGGAGTGCGAGAAAGGGGGCTGTGGGTGTAAGTGCAGGCCGGAGCTGTTGTTGTGCTTGCTGGTGAGGAGGGTCCCCGTGGAGGCTAGCTGGGCGTTGTTCATGCGGGGCACGCGCTCTGGAAGAGGAAGAGGAGGAAGACATAGGAGAGCATCAACCAGGGACCTAACTAACACATACAGTACATAGGGCTACATTTAGATTGACATGTTAACATAATATGAGGACATTTATTAAGGACCTAACACATACATTATATAGGGCTACATTTAGAATGACATGTTAACATAATATATATGAGTACATTAACCAGGGATCTAACACATACAGTATATAGGGCTACATTTAGAATGTCATGTTAACATAATATGAGGACATTTATTAAGGACCTAACACATACATTATATAGGGCTACATTTAGAATGACATGTTAACATAATATATATGAGTACATTAGTTAAGGACCTAACAGAGTTCCTTCGGAAAGTATTCAGACCCTTTGACTTTTTCACTATTATGTTACGTTACAGCCTTGTTCTAAAATAGATCAAATAAACTCCTCAGCAATCTACACACAATATGCCATAATGACAAAGCAAAAACAGGTTTTTAGAAATTGTTTGATATTTATGAAAAAAACAAACAACAGAAATACCTTATTTACATAAGTATTCAGACCCTTTGCTATGAGACTCGAAGTTGAGCTCAGGTGCATCCTGTTTCCATTGATCATCCTTGAGATGTTTCTACAACTTGATTGGAGTCCACTTGTGGGAAATTGAATTGAATGGACATGATTTGGAAAGGCCTGATTGGGGGAGTGCTGCAGAGATGGTTGTCATTCTGAAAGGTTCTCCCATCGCCACAGAGGAACTCTAGAGCTCTGTCAGAGTGACCATCGGGTTCTTGGTCACCTCTCTGACCAAGGCCCTTTTCCCTTGATTGCTCAGTTTTGCCGGGCAGCCAGCTCTAAGAAGAGTCTTAGTGGTTCCAAACTTCTTCCATTTAAGAATTATGGAGGCCACTGTGTTCTTGGAGTCCTTCAAAGCCGCAGAAATGTTTTGGTACCTTTTCCCAGATCTGTGCCTTGACACAATCCTGGTTCGAAGCTCTACGGGCAATTCATCCTCATGGCTTGGTTTTTGCTCTGACATGCAGTGTCAACTGTGGGACCTTATATGGACAGGTGTGTGCCTTTCCAAATCATGTCCAATCAATTGAATTTACCACAGGTGGACTCCAATCAATGGAAACAGGATGCACCGGAGTTCAATTTCGAGTCTCATTGCAAAGGGTCTGAATACTTATGTAAATAAGGTATTTCTGTTTTTTATATTCAATAAATTAGCTACAATTTCTCAACCTGTTTTCACTTTGTCATTATGGGGTATTGTGTGTAGATTGCTGAGGATTTTTTATTTTAATTGAATCCATTTTAGAATAATGCTGTAACGTAGCAAAATGTGGAAAAAGTCAAGGGATTTGAATACTTACCGAAGGCACTGTATATATGAGTACTTTTACAAGGACCTAACACACATAAGGTAGGTAGCTACATTAATAATGAGCCAACATGTATAAGTACATTTAAAATGGCCTTACATTTAAAGGTACATATGCAATTGACGAAACGTGCCAATTCCTCACAAATTATTAGTCTTAAAGAACTGCTGCCAATTTGTCATTTGTACGTTTTCAAGTCATTCTAGGACGACTATTACAAAGGTCCCTTGAGCTAATATGTAAAACAAGCCAAGATGATTGTCTCACACTTTGGTCACTGACCATGTACAATAATGGGCAATGACTGCCAATAATGTCTTTCTACCCACTGAGCGAGCACACGGGAGACATTGACCACTGTGGAGTAACACGCGCAGGCTTCGGTAAGTGCAGTAACACACTCAAGCCCAGGCCCACAGTGTAAGTAAGCACGCTTACAACACAAACGGATACAGTACATAGTGCATGCCGAGACACTTGCGAGGGTGACACACAGAATGAGTGGGAGCAGTGAAACGGCGACTGTGTTAAGACAACAGCGACTGTGTTAAGACAACAGCGACTGTGTTAAGACAACAGCGACTGTGTTAAGGAAACACACCCAATGGTACATATACAACACCAGACAGACGTTTCATGAGGCCAACTCACACACCCGCCGGCTGCGTTAGCTAGTTCGGCTTACCCATAGTAGCCGAGTGTTTGGGACTGGAACCAGACACCTGGATAAAATTGTGGTGCAAGTTGCCAACTGCAAGAGAGCACAGCGAACACTGATGGTACTGCCACTCGTATGCGTGTGTGGTGGTGTGTGTGCTGTGGGATTACATGAAGCGTGTTTAAGAGTGCGAGTATGTTGAACGTGACCCCATACAGTCAGCATTACTAGGCTATTGCATCCGCCACCGCTCTCCACCATCATCACCGTAATGGTTCATATATTACTGTATTTCAACGTAACAGCAGTGTTATAAGAGTGTCATTATACCAACAGTGTTAAAACATTGTCATTACAGTGTTGTTATTGTCCCATGCTTTCTGTGGCGTCACTCACTGCGGTTGTCTTTGCTCTGGAGCACCGGGGTGTAAAGGTTCTTGGGGGGACGACCGAGGATGTCGCCGGTGGTGGCGGTGGTAAGGACGGTGCTGTTGTTCCTCTCCCCCTGTTGGACTGGGCTGGCCTGACTCCGTAGGATGTCCACCAGGGCTCTGGGAGAAAGAGGAGAGAAGAGAGGAGGGGAATGAAAAATCATAGACAAGGGCGAGACAGTAGAATAAAAAATAAAAAATATGTAGTATGTAAATGTGTTACTTGTTCGTTGAATGTGGTTCAGTTTCATCACCCTTTTGGGTCTGTGGCTTGTGACCTTAGTGAAACTCAGTAATGTGCGGAATTTAAGACTACAGCCCACTGACAGATCCACGTACACCCGTATGGTCATTTTCAGACACTGCTTACTGATCTTCTGTTCAAAGACACTTGTCCGTTCTTTTCTCACCTGGGCATGTTGATGTCTCTGTTCCGGGGTCGTCGGGATATCTTGTGGAAGGCCACCTTGATGCCCACGGCCACCACCAGGGTGACGGAGATCACCCCGCCGATCACGTACGCCGTGCTGTTGCTCTGCTGCTGCAGCTGCTCCGAGTCTGGGTCACCCCGGTTCCCCGTCGGCGGGGGGTTCGTCGGCGGTGTGTCGAGCCACCCGGGCGACTTGTAGTTGTTACATGACTTCTGGTCCAGGCGGCTACGCTGGTGGTCACAACAGTAGCGGTAGTGGCAGGTGCCGCAGCAGTAGATGTAGGTCCCCTTGGAGCAGTTGAAAGTGTTGTCCAACTGGCCCATGACGTCGTAGTAGGCCCGACACACGTCCACATCCACCAGGCGCCGGGGGGGTGGCGCTACCTGGGCGGCCCCCAGCGGAGGTTTGAGGGCGTCAGCTGCCGTCATGTTCTGAGGGAGCTTGGTTTGGGGGAGGGGCTTTGGGAGCGTTTCGGGTTCTTTCGGCTCACCGTCCTGAGCGTCCTCCATTTCAGCCGCTTTAGGTGCCACCTTTGGCCCCCCCGGGGGCGGCGGCATCGGTTTGTTCCCAAAACCGGTGAGGAGGAACAGGGTGGTGCCGCTGGGGCCGCCGTAGGACGAGCGGCGCTCTGTGGTGATGGTCACGGCGGAAAGGACGAGGCCGGACACAAGGGAAAATATGAGGGAGGTGCTGAACATCCTTTTGTAGGTTCTAGGCCTCATTTTGTCAGCGTTTCTGAGCCAATTCAAAAAATAAAAGGCCCGTCAAGAATTAAAATATGGAGGTCCTCCTCCAAGAGGGATAGTGTTCTCCTCTCCTTCCTTCTTTGAATTTCACTTATGTGTTAAGTGTAAAAAATGTAAAGGCTTACACTCAGGACTTCCGCCTAAATACAGTAAACTAATCCTTTGTTAGTGCTTCCATGTACATGACATACACTAGTGTGGAGGTTTTCACTTAGTTGAGTGATTTTTTTGTTTGTTCAAGCAATAAGTGTGGCGTGTCACGTGTATGTATTTATGTAAACATATCTCTCAAGCTCTCAATACAAATCTATTGTTGTTCATAAGCAGCTTATATCAACTCTGAGGTTATATATTTCTATATTTTAGGCCTATACTGTAGCTATACTTGTGAAAGGACTATTTGAAGTTTGTCTCGACAACTTCAACTTAGCACACAAAAAAAAAAAAACAGAATGATAAGGATGCTGGAAAACGTATAGATTGTAAACACCAGTCAACAAAGTGTTATTTTACAGAATGGTAAGGGGAAATGATTGGAGTTTCTTGATAATTGTGTGGTCTCTACTGTGCAGACCTCACTAAAATGGCAAGTAGGGGTTGTCTTTCTTTGTGATAGGCAGTATTGTCTTGTAAACAAAAATCAATGTGTAAACGTTTCAAACCCTTCGGAGTCGTTTGAACCTAACTGACCTCTGGCACAAAGTTCTGAATAATGTAGCTAGCGAATCCTCTTTGAAGGGAAGGTGTACTCTGTAAACATTAAGCGTTAACTTTTATTTGAGTACTTTTCACCTACGCTTAATCCTATTATCACTGGAATTGGCACATCAGTTTTCTGTTGTAGGTATTTGACCGCACAAACCTTTCTGTAACACTTGAGTCAAAATCCATTTCTAGCTCTTTGCGTGAATTGTAAACAATTTTTCTGGCAGCTTTAGGTGTCTGTACTTCAACATATCAATACATGTGCTCGAACAGATTTGGCACTGTTTATTAACAGCGTTAGCTTGCTAGGGACATTCCTTCTGCACTGAACTGTCCATTTGTTCACAAATAAACTCTTAGAATATTTAGGGAAAGGAAATAGAGGTCGGGTGGTCAATTGAGGAAATATTATTCAGAGAGATTTGAGATTCTTAATTCGGACTCAAATACAGCGGTCAGAAAGTCTACAAGGTTTGCACTATGAGACAAGGACCGATCACAAAGGCCTGTCATGAGGTCCGGTGAATGTGGGTACGGCAGAATTGGACCGAGCAGCATATATAGTTGATACAGACCGGGACCACACAATTCACACCTAACTTAGTGAGAAAGGGAAAACTAAGATATAACACAGTGAGTGACGGACCAAATGAATAAAGGCAGCCGGAGATAGTACAACAATTGTTTGATGAATTAGGAAAATGTGAGAGAGGGAAGGAGGGACGAAATGGGGCTAAGGATCTATGTGCGTTTGATCCCCTTGCGTGAGTGTCTCTGCTCTGAGTTTAACTCGGCCCAACAGAATAGAACGAAGGTGGGCTTGGGCCCGGTTCTGGCAGGACAGCGCGGCTCTGCCCACAGAACAGACATGAAAATGTCTGGATTCATTCGTTCAATGCAGAATATGTGGAGGAAACGTACACTACGAACGGTCACTTTTCAGCCTAACCTAACCTGGGCTGATGACTACAGATACATAGTAATTGTGACCTAAGAAAGAAACGTAGAACAATCTAATGTGAATAGCTTTATAAGCTATTTTCTTATAAATAAAATGGATATGGTATCCTAGTATCATATAATCTCTTCACTGTATCCCTGAATGTATGAGCGCACCTATAGTTGAAAGTCAATATATGAGGTGTTGTCAGTACAAAGAAATCTTAAACTTAGTGAGATGATAGTTGAAAATGCTTGGTCATAGTATGGCAGGTCTAATATGGCTTAATTGTTTCTTTAGTACGTGTTCAAGTTTATCTCTTTTGATAGACAACATCAATACGCTCGGGGGCTGTGTTGCATGTTTTGAGAAAAGAGAACAAAGGTTTGAATATCATTCGGGTTAAAAGGAAAAGGGGGCTTTTCAAATTGTTTAATGTGGCGTGCCTACATGCGCTGTATGGGAGAATGCTGGAGAGATTCTGACAGAAAATAATAAGAAGAAAAAAAATCGAGGAGCGATGGATAAGCAAATGAGCGACAGAATAGCAGCAAGGTCAATTTATCTTGTTATATGTGACTTGTGTTGCACATCAGTCAGTCAAAGCCCAGTTCGATTGATCGCTCTGGGGCTGTGCTGTCAGAGCCCGAGTAAGTTTGTGAGTTAGCACTGCTTACCATGTTCCAGCTAATGCACTACAAACAAATGCAGGCCATCCATTAAAGATTAGTTTAAAAAGCACTTTGGACCAATAATGCACTATTCATTCAAATCTGAAAGATTATAGGAGCAGATTTCTTTTTTTTTTTTTTAACACTGATGTGCGTTTAACACCTCTCTACAGGCATTAGGCTAACTCTCCACAATGTGGTTCTAACTACTTTTTAATTGATATGTTTTGCGTTTGTGTATGCAATGAGCTTCAATGCTATTCTGATGTAATAGGGATCTGAAATGTGTATTTTATGTGTTAGGGAGACTAATTAAAAATGCGTATTTTGAAAAACAGTCGATGCAAATTAAGGTCCAAAATCCCCCCAAAAAAGAAAGAAAACTAAAAAAGGAATGTAGAAAGACCGTTGTAATTAGCAAACACCCTCTGGATCAAAACCGGGTAGAACATCCCCCTAGTTGTTCCACCTGGCCAAGAGTGATGATGATGTAATCCAGGTTTGAGGTTCTTTTTGTTCTTTGCCCTTTACAAATTTCTTCGACTTCTTTATTTCTCATTTGACACTGCAATGAGAAGAAGAGAGCAAGCTGATCAATGGATGACATTTTCTTAGTCCACAGTTTAGCCAAAATGGTTCTATTCTAGGAGAGTTAGGCACAAGACATACAATAGCAGTGGTAATACCAATATTGAACAAGCATACATGATTACTCCTACATAAACAGTTGGCTAATACCTGAAATAAGCAGTAATTAGCTAGTACTAACATTCCCTCTGTTTGGCTAAATCGATTCATATTTCAGATTACGTGATATCCACGGTGTAAAAATGACAATGCATGTTGCATTATTGCATTAATTTAAACCCAACAATTGAGTTGATTCTAATCATCATACTGTCAACAAATCTGTAACAGAATACGATTCGGAAAAGCTCATCCTTTCACACCAGACCTTGAATATCCCAATCGTAGACACCTGAGAACCATCGTCTCATACACTCCTTCTGTTAGATAAGGACCCGCGAGATCACACTACATTAACATCAACTTTGAGAGAATAGACATGTTTTGACTTCAACAAAAAACAGCTAGATGAGACATGATGACGAGAGACACCATGTGGCTAGTACTGACACCGAGAGACGAGTGCCAGGGGAGAAGATTAGGTCGCATGGTAAAGACTAGGCCTCGAGAGGAGAGAAAGGAGCGGAGAAGCCACAGATGTGAGCAGAGTGGGGGGGGGGTTCCCTGAATGGGAGTATCCTGTTGAGATGAGAAGAGGAAAACAGGGAGCAATGCTGGGTTGGGGGCCTAAAAGTGGAGTCTCTTGTGCTGGAAAGTTAAGGGTGCCTTTCAAATCAGTGACGGCCCTGGGGGTCCATTTCCATTATGTCTCCTTGATGCAGCAATTAAGAAGCTACTGACGACAGCTGATCTCCTCGAATGTGAAGCTTTCTAGGCAAACACATCATTTCGACAGACACACCGCTCGGCCTGGCCACAAATAGTGAGATGTTTATGAGTCTGTTCGGGTGCATATGGAACAGAGCATTCCCAACATATATGCTGCCTGAGCATCTGCTGATGCCTGGCCCTGCCGAGCACAGGTCTTAAAGAGACAGTGTAAACGCTGACACACAGCGTGTTAGCTCTACACTGACCCCCCTCGCTCCCACTTCCCTCCCTCCCGCTCTCTCTCTCTCTGCCAGTGAGTGGGCTTGAGCAGGCTCTCTCAGAATAGCACTGCAGCATTGAACGAGAGAGGGAAAGAAAGTGAATGAGCAACACTGTCCACCACTGTTCTCTCTATATACATGTATATATATATACATACGTCTATTGTCTTATCAATGCAATTCGTTGTACAATGGGCTTTGCTTCACCTCTTCTCCTTTCCCAAAGATCTCTCCATCTATCTCGCCCTCCTCCTCCCATGATGCTCAGTGTCAGATGTTTGTCCAGCTCACTGCTCCATCCATCCATCCCCAAGCCTACCTTTTCTCCCTGTCTTTCTCTGAACTGAAGCATGCTGGTTCTTAACGCAGTGCACTAGGACAGTGAGCCTTTGTAATTAGGTGTCAGCATTCAAAGGCCTCCAAAGACAAGACATCATGAATTATGGAAGCAACGTAATTACCGTAGACCTATTACTGACTCCCTTGAAAGTGAACGATAATTACCTTTAATACTGGGAAATGCCATAATATAGTATAAGTGCACAATTATTGAACTATTGTGGCTGTGTCTCAATGTGCCATATCATGTAGCATTCATTGCGCTTAGTCTATATAGACTATTTGTGGGAGATTATATATGGACAAGACTCACACAGCTGAGGTTTTGGGCAGCAAACAGGTGACTATGTGACAATGTTGTCAAAGCAAAACCATTTCCATTCTAACTTCTGCACATGAGCGACCATTATAGCACGGTTGGTGTGTCGACATTTGCATTCTGTGGCATAGTGTGGTAGAGGCCAATTCACACACTTCCATTTTCCATTGATGCTTGGGGACTTAATTTATGGGGGAAACGGACAAGACAGACACAAAATGGGAGGGTATGTTATGGTGGTCGAGGCGCAAAGAGCGAGACTTGTTCACGTGCACGTTTTATTGAGCAATGTTGCAGCACTAAACAGAAACAAAATGAAGGAACGTCTTACCTATGTGTCGCTGGTTGTATTCAGAATGGCAATACGATGATGATCCTTATTTAGATGCGCCCGTCAGGCCCGTCACCATGTTTATTTGAAATGAAACTAGGAACACATATTGCCGCACATCAATTGTTGCAGATTGATGCCAACAAAATAATGCAAATATGCATTGATCAAAAATGGCCCTACACTATGCTGCATCACAATAAAAGCGCATAGATTGGAGTTCACAGGCGTATGCGCTCGTCTCTTTCAAATTACACCCAAATTGTATGTTTTATGGTCAAAATAATTGTTATATAAATAGCAGAAAATCTGCACTCAATTAATAATTTACTTCCATCCTAAATTGCGAGAATCATGTTAATCTATCCAGTCGAACGAGGTTGTGGAAATCCGTTTCAAGCTTTGAAGTTATGCAAAGAGGAGAAAATGATTCAGATGTTGTTCTTAAAAAGTGTTCAAAAGATAGCTTTACCGGTTGTTTTAGTCCATTCACCAACGTTGGATCTTTGTGATTCCCGGAAAATAATTGACCATGCCTACATTTTCATTGTAATTCCAGGTGAGGATGACATTAATTGGTCTCGAAAGACATTTTTCTCTGAATAGACATATAAAATGGCACAATCATTTAAAAAACGAGAGGGAGCGCGTCTGAAATATGTTCTGCTATAATTTAGACCATCACATATTGCTATTTCCTTTTAGCGGTGACTATAATCCTCAATGCGCTCCCCCTTTGCTAAATAGGTTCTACCGCGTTGATGAAATTCGCAAAAAGTGATTGCTCTCACAAAGGTCCGCCACACTAGGTGCTCATTCATTGATTGGCCAATATGGTATTTGTCTACGTTTCCATTTGTTAAGTGGCAATAGTATCTACCAATCGGTGACACACTTTATTTCCAATGAGATATTTTTCTCCAGGAACCATTGGTTTACAACCGGGGATGGAATGGAATAGTTTAAACGCATGCGACAAGAGCGAACAATCAGACGCTTTCAAAAGGGCCAATTTGTCTTTTCAATGTGCCGAACAAAGCTCATTGCAATTAACAGTGGGATGTTTAACTCCTAAAACACTAGCAGAGTGATGGAGGGGGGGGGGGGGGGGATTACACTGCTTTACATTTTTTCATGGGGAATAGATGGAGAAGGAAGAGTCTATGATAATGTAGTGACATTAGTTGCCTTGACAATCGTGTCCCTGTATTTCGGCTAATTATTAATTTGAAGGGAATTAGCAGATGCTTGTTTCCTTCCCGAGTCATTGCCCCATTCACTAACTTCTAATTGTCACACAAACTGTTTCCAAAATCTCTCAGGCATGCCTTCCTCCGTGACATAAATTACAGTATCCTGTGTGCTACATAGAATAAAATAGAACCGAACAGAGACGATTAGAAAATAATATGCTTCAAAGGCTCCCAAAAAGTCCACCATTGGGAAAAGCATTATTATGTGACAGAGGCAGCTATTTCAATCATTGTACCAGAACAGGAGCAGGACTGCATGGCGTCTGGGGCCTCACAGATGGTCTTCTATAACATGGCACATGGTGGCTCTTTCAGCCAGGGTTAGTCAACTGTCCAAATCACCACTTCTCGCCAGTGATTACTCTGAACGTCAACATATCAATGAATTAACCAAACACATCATCAATACTGTCTCCAAAAGGCTAACAAATATGGAAATAGTCATTTTAACAACAAAGGTAATTGCTGACAGAAAGTTTAGCAAATTGCATCTGATTGAAATGTCCAGAGACTCACTTTTCACTCCATAAAAGCCATTTGAGGACAGGCTAAAAGAGAACCCCTGTGAACCAGCCACAGGAAATGCTCCCCACCTGAACAGGAAATGGAGAATTCTCAGGGGTATCTACACAGTCAATGGGCAAGCCCACCCATATGAAGCTGATAGGGTGTTGGTGTTGAGTGACTGCACCTCACAATGATTATGTGTAGACATTTACATTTTACATTTAAGTCATTTAGCAGACGCTCTTATCTAGAGCGACTTACAAATTAGACTTCGGGCAATGTGTTACAATGTGTTGTTTAGTAGTATTACTCCTAGATTCAAATAAAGAGACATGTTTGGCTAGTCCTTGATGGCATTACAAGAGCCTGTTGGTGGCTATGCCAAAATTATACTGGAATACAGAGTACGTTGGTCGAAAGCGTACTGTAATGGAAGTTAGTAATGGCTGACTTATTACTCATTTCAGGCTTTGGGTCAAGCTTTGAACCCGCCCCCTCCTGACCCAACATCCCCCAAGGGTTCATTTGATTGGGTTTTTGCTGCGGAATGTCTTTATAATTTTTATTTTTATTAGACTGCATTTAGTGACAGTCCAAAGTATTACACAGTAATACAACATGCAGAATGCATATTTTGGGGTGTAACTACAAAGCATATGGATGTATACAGTATATGAACCATTGAACAAATTAGTATTAAAGGATCAAATCTAGGTCACTTGGAGACAGAGAGCTAACAGCAAGCTCCCAGATGTGACGTGAGAGAGAGTTAAGGCATAAGGAGCCTTTCCTTGCCACTTGCGTCACTTCCTCCATTCCACGTCTAGAGGGCAAAAGAGAAGTATCGTCACTATCGCTATGCAGGTCTCTCAGTAGTAGACCTGCCAGAACTCTATTCAGTCAACAGAGCAGGATGACTCAAAGTGTCCTCTGGACAGGATGGAGTCGGAGTGCGTCACACACACACAAACACAAACCAACTTCAGATACACAGGGCCAAGCATTCCTTGCTCTCAAACATCTTCAGGCGGTAGTCTACGACCAGGTAAATCATGTCATTCAGACAATGACAAAGCGCTCTACACTGCACTTTGTGGTGCACAGCTGAGGAATGGAGATGCAGAAATGTAACCATTATCATATTCATAGACGTATTCAGACCCCTTGACTTATTCCACATTTTGTTACGTTACATTTAGAATGTATGTATATATTTTGTAATCCCTCGTCAATCTACACACAGCACCACATAATGATAAAGCAAAAACAAGTTTTTAGAAATGTTAGCAATAAAAAATACTAAAATATCACATTTACATACAGTGGGGCAAAAAAGTATTTAGTCAGCCACCAATTGTGCAAGTTCTCCCACTAACAGATGAGAGAGGCCCTGGCTCTGTACCATCACTCATTCATATATCCTTATGTACATATTCTTTATCCCCTTACACTGTGTATAAGACAGTAGTCTTGGAATTGTTAGTTAGATTACTTGTTGGTTATCACTGCATTGTCGGAACTAGAAGCACAAGCATTTCGCTACACTCGCATTAACATCTGCTAACCATGTGTATGTGACAAATAAAATTTGATTTGATTTGATTTGGCTATTGATGCAAGGACTGACCATGACCTTGAGATCAGATGTATAGTTTTAACCATGTTGAGGACATATGCAGTGCATTCGGAAAGTATTCAGACCCCTTCCCTTTTCCCACATTTTGTTACATTCAGTCTTATTCTAAAATGGATGAAATAAAAAAAATCCTCATCAATATACAGTGGGGCAAATAAGTATTTAGTCAGCCACCAATTGTGCAAGTTCTCCCACTTAAAAAGATTAGGCCTGTAATTTTAATCATAGGTACACTTCAACTATGACAGACAAAATGAGAAAAAAAAAATCCAGAAAATCACATTGTAGGATTTTTTATGAATTTATTTGCAAATTATGGTGGAAAATAAGTATTTGGTCACCTACAAACAAGCAAGATTTATGGCTCTCACAGACCTGTAACTTCTTCTTTAAGAGGCTCCTCTGTCCTCCACTCGTTACCTGTATTAATAGCACCTGTTTGAACTTGTTATCAGTATAAAAGACACCTGTCCTCAACCAGTCACACTCCAAACTCCACTATGGCCAAAACCAAAGAGCTGTCAAAGGACACCAGAAACAAAATTGTAGACCTGTACCAGGCTGGGAAGACTGAATCTGCAATAGGTAAGCAGCTTGGTTTGAAGAAATCAACTGTGGGAGCAATTATTAGGAAATGGAAGACATACAAGACCACTGATAATCTCCCTCGATCTGGGGATCGAGAACGGTGAGCAAAAATCCCAGAACCACACGGGGGGACCAAGTGAATGACCTGCAGAGAGCTGGGACCAAAGTAATAAAGCCTACCATCAGTAACACACTACGCCGCCAGGGACTCAAATCCTGCAGTGCCAGACGTGTCCCCCTGCTTAAGTCAGTACATGTCCAGGCCCGTCTGAAGTTTGCTAGAGAGCATTTTGATGATCCAGAAGAAGATTGGGCGAATGTCATATGGTCAGATGTTTCTCTCATTTAGTTTGTCATAGTTGGAAGTGTAACTATGATGAAAATTACAGGCCTCTCTCATCTGTTAGTGGGAGAACTTGCACAATTGGTGGCTGACTAAATACTTTTTTGCCCCACTGTATGTAAATGTGATATTTTAGTATTTTTTATTGCTAACATTTCTAAAAACTTGTTTTTGCTTTATCATTATGTGGTGCTGTGTGTAGATTGACGAGGGATTACAAAATATATACATACATTCTAAATGTAACGTAACAAAATGTGGAATAAGTCAAGGGGTCTGAATACTTTCCGGATGCACTGTAGTGTTTGTTTACAATCAATTGTTTACAAACATTGGAGTAAAACAAGCTTGTATTTTGGGTACAGATGGTGTAGGGCAGAACTAAACTCGTGAGACATTTAGAAGTTGAATTCTTCAATAATCAAATGGGTAGATTGTACAAGTACAAATAGAGCAACTGCAGATTGCCCCATTAAAAGAGCTTGTCCTTACAGGCTTGCTGCAAGTCTTTTCACGCTGCTTATTAGTGCAGATGCCATGCATAACCTAGAGCAGCGTGAGTTAAGTGCATAAGCCTAGCATCAGCACGCAGTGTTCCTAAATCTGGAACAGCAGGTAACTGCGTCTATTGTTACCTCGGTAGACACCTATTCTCTCTGTAGAATAGAGTACCCTACTCCAGTTTTAAAAAGCACCCGTCAACCTTCCATCAAACGGTAGAACTATCCCATGAATATTGCATTCAGTCGTAATCCTTTTTAAGGTGTGACCACGTGTATTGCTTAGAACATAAAAAGTGGAATCCATGCATGCTTATGACAAGTCTTGTAATACATTATAACTGCATCATACCTGCTTTTAAGTTAAATGTTACCACTTCAACCATACAATTTTGGCTGCCCCCTCTTGTTTCTTTGTATTTACATTGCTCCATTGAGCGCCTATGTTTTCCTCTCCTTGTCTCAACATACCTTATGATAAACGCCGCACAACACAACATATGGTTGCTGATGTGTTCAACAACAAGATGGCTGCTGAGGCTCTCTTGGGAGACTGGCCCTGCATACACTACATGTGGTAAATGTAAATGTCATGTAGCATTCAGTACACCTATTGGACCAACTATGTGTATTGTAAGATAAAAGGAACTGTATTACTGTAGTAATACTGTAGCACTATTAGAACAAGTAATAATATATTATATCTGTCTGCTTTAAAATACCCCAGAAGCTTTATCAATATGATAAAAAATAAAATAAAAATACTTCTGAAAAGTAATTATTTTATTAATATTTTACAATCCTTTATTCATGGTTATGCTTCATATTTACTTAATTTTATCAGCTCCACTTTGCAAGTGTCATTGATCATGCTGTCCAGAAGACAACGGCAAACAAAAAGTAAAGGATGAAAATGACAGTCTATACAACACCCTTTCAGAGGGGGAAAGTTTCACATTTCAGCTCTGGTGGACTTCTCTTCCCTTCCGCTTGCCAAATAGGTAAAAGGTAACATTAAAAACAGCAGGCTCGTCAGTGAATGGTGCCCTGACAAGTTATTTTCATTAAAAAAAAAAAACTTTAAAAAAAAAAAATGGGTCTCACTCTTTCGGATTGAAATGCTTTCCATCTCTGAGATGACATACACAGGCAAACAAAAATGACAAATTTAAGATTGCACTCCAAACATTGGAGGATATTATTATTTTAAAAATGTAAAGCCTGAAATGAAACACATGACCATTAAAAGGGATAGAAAGCCCTATTGGGGTGGACAACAAAAATTGCCTGCGGTGTCTGTCTGATCTCTGTGGGGTTTTTGTGCTGCAATGGAGCTCCTGACCTGGTATATTTCCTCACATAATGATCCATCAAACACTTCCTGAGAAAAGGAAATATCTACCTGGAGGTTGAAGTGAATTTTGGAAGTGCAATCACAACTGATTTGTACATTATTATTATCATCAAAGTGGCGGGAACAAAAAGAATGAAGTTATTACTAGGGCGGTCGAGTTTATTGTAAAAGCCCACCTCTCGGGTTAAAACACTTGTAAACATACTCTACAGATGAGACGCTTAAGTGCTGGTGTGGTTTCTGTTGCTGTTGACCACAGCAATATAAACGTAATGCTGTAACTTGGGATAAGAATGAATGGAGGGATGGAGGAGGGCTGGGTTACCATATTTTATTATAGCAGTCTTTATGGCAGTCTGGTCAATGCTGGGTGTACCCAAGAGGAAGCTATTAGTTTAACATTAGGGTGGGCTGGTGACCATGAAGAGTCTATTCATTAGGGCCAAAACATGGAGTCACCCCAAAAAGCCCTTATTGTAACATGGAAATGCTACCGTTTCCCCTCTAGTCTTTAGCTTGTGTCTAACCCAGCAATGACCTAGGACTGCTGTGAAATGCTTTAGGCTTTGGACCCACCCCCCTCTGACCCACCATCCCCCAAGGGCTCATTTGATTGGCCTCTCGCTTCATCTTGTCACTTTTTTTTTTTTTAATTGGACTGCCATACTGCTGGGAATTAAAACAGATTTGACCAATCATCTTTGGTTCTCTCAAATGAGTGGTAGGTGAGTAAAAAAATAATAAAGGAGTGTGTTATCAACCAAACATTATATATTTATATATATATATATATAAATATATATATATAAAAATAAAAAGGGATCCAGTTCAGGTAAGAGATAAAAAGCTCCAATCTAAATCAAAACTGCCTTATGGGAAAAGAGGGAGGGGTTTATCACTGTAGGGGGTGTGGCTTCGCAGGGCAAAGAGGGAGAAGCTCCAAATGCATTATGCTCTGCTAAGACTGGCTCAGTCTGGCGTCTGCATCCGTCCCTCTTCCCAGTGTGTTGAGTTCAATCCAGGAATGTCGACGGTATTCCAACCTTCTTTTATTCTCCTCCTCTGCCTTATGTCACTGGAGGTCTCGGTCCTCAAGGTACCTGTACTCAAACGTGAATCCCTCCTTCTTCCGTTGTCCCCACTTCTCGTAGTCAAAGTAAATGTACGTCCCCTTTAAAATACATTGGAAGATGCACAGTAATGTTAGCGCACAAAAAGTAAAACAACAAATCACAGACAAACCCCCCCTAAAAAAAATTATAATAATTCTGACCAATCTTCAAAGAAAAATACATTTTAACGGAGCATGCAACGGATAACATTTAAACATTTTGCAACGGAAAATGAAAATAAGTATTTATTATTGGTCAAGTCTAAGTAATCGCTCCCAATTTTCAATCCGTTTTCTTCCGTTTGGTGTCCAATGAACACGTCCCCAGGATGCGGTCCAAGGAGTCTGCAGTGTGTGGAGGGGTGCCGAACTCACCTGCTCAAACTCATCTGTGATGGTCTTGGGCTCCTCGTGCCTCTGGAACCACATCATGTACTTAGTGTGGAACCGCCACGACTGCTTCTTCAAGGCCTTGGCTGCCAGATACTGGGCCTTGGTGCCCTGCGGAGAGAACCCAGAAGGGAATCTGTTACTATTATGTGCACAATCATATCCATGACATGACATGGCTTGGCCTGAAGATTGAAAAGACGCAGACCGCCATCTTCAAAAGTAAAACCATAGAAATGATCAGCGTCTCAGTCAAGCTTGTTTTGTCAAACGCACACACACACACACACACCTCTAGGTAGTAGAAGATGAAGAACAGTGTCTCCGTGGACAGTCTCTGGTAGAACTCTACAGAGTCGGAGTGTGGGGGTGGCACCTGGTGGTGGAAAGGCAGGGTGGGACATGGGTTCCTCATCAGGTACTGCCTGGAAGACCAAAACAGTCACAATAAGGGATAAATACACGGAGTAATGCTGAGGAAAAATCTACACGCCTTTAGTCTCAAAAGCAACAATAAAGAAATGACCCAAATGTAGACCTGGGGTGAATCTCAAAAGTATTTTCCTTGATACCTCATGTCCTCTCGCTTTGCCAAAAATGTGAGAGGGAAGCAAGAAGACTTGAGATTCAACCCTGGAGACCTTTTTCAGATTGCGGCTCGGTTCGTACCTGATCCTCTCCGAGTCGGAGGGGTGGGGCATGTGCGTCCATGCCGATTCCTGCATGGCCTGCTGGTACAGCTGGTCTTTGGACAGGGGCACAGGCCCGAGTGGGCACACGCCCAGCGATGGGGGGATGCTGACCTCTGAAAGCGAGGGCTGCTGGGGGGCTGAGGGAGGCCCCGGGGGCAATGTAGTGCTGGGGAAAATGTCTGAAGCCACAGAGAGAAAAAAAAAATAGTAATAAAAAAGGAGTCTGGTGTGAAAGCCCCCCCCAAAAGTAGCTTTATTGTCACATACACCGGAATAGACTATGGGAGGCACACAGTACTACATGGAACTCTATTCCACAACAAGTAACACATGCAAGCAGTAGAATCAGATTTTCTTTTTTAAACATCTTATGGAACCGCAGGGATTGCGAAGAGAGACACAGGCACACGCATACACACACGATAACATACACACACACACACATGATAACATACACACACACACACACACAAAGGATTTTTTGTTGAAGATATGTGGTAGTAGAGTAGTGGCCTGAGGGCACTCAATGTGTTGTGAAATGTATTGTAGAGTTTTTTAAATTGTATATAACACTGCCTTGATTTTGCTGGACACCAGAAAGTCAGCAGTTAATGGGGATCTATACCAAATGCAAACTGGTCTCATTCCAAGACTGATCCCCCACGGCCCAATTTTGAGCCTTCACATCCTGTCGGTTGCTTACCTGTGGTGAGGTGCAGAGGAAGCATCTCTCCCTCCATTCCTGAGCCCAGTGCCGCTCGTTCTGCCATAGACTTTAGAGTGCTCAGAGGCTCCTGGGGCTGAAAGAGAGGAAAGAGGTTAAACTGACTGGGTGAGAGATCAGGAAATCTGGCTTCAGGTTGAGTCCCAAGAAGATCTCCCTGTAATGGCTCAGGGCAGGGCAATTACTACATGAAGCTACCTGTGTTTTTCCTCACCTTGCTTTCAGAGGTCTGTGTGTAGGAGAGTGGCCCGTTGAGCATACCGCTGCCTGGAAGTTTACTCTCGCTGTAGGAGGGTGAGGGAGAGCTGGTGGGAAGAATCATGGGCCCTAAGAGGCTGGGGCCACTGTCTTTACTGGGAGGGTGGGAGAGAGGAGAGACATTGGTTGATGTGCTTTTACGTTTGACTAATTCTGACCATACACATTGTACAGTGAGAGTCACAATCCAAGACACTATAGGACATTTCCCTATTATATTAGACTCACGGCTGATTGGTGGTGGAGGTCAAAGACGAGGGTTGGCTGCTTTGTAATTGGCTGGCACTATTGAGGGCGGAATCGGGTGTGCTGTCTGCTACTACAGCACTGTAACCTGGGACAGAGGAGATTGAGAGGGAGGCTTACAAACTGAATCAGAACACTGATAATACATAGATAGATGATATACATATGGTTTGCTCTACCTTATCTGTACAACCCAACGCTGGGTTGAACAACTACTACGGAAAACAAAACAAAATACCCAAATAAGGGCATGGATGGATACAACCAATCAACAACACAATATAAGTGGATAGTAATTCAAGCTTACTAGTGCTACCATTCTGCTTCTGTCCACTGGGTGGCCTTGTGATCGCCGTGCTTGGCACGCCTGAACCAGAGTTCCCTCCAATGCTTCCTATGGCTCCCAGGCTGCTTCCAGGGGACAGGCCTCCTATTGGACTGGAGGCCACCAGGGGAGGGCCCTGGACCGCCAACTGCCCTGAGCCAAGGCCGCTTAGGCTGAGGATCCCACCGCTGACACCAATTGCACAGGGCGCAGAGCCCAACAGGCCCGTGGATCTATCGCTGACAGTGTTCCCGCCCATCGGTCCCACTGTGCCGGAGTTAGGGCTGCTACTGCTGACGCTTTTCCCTGCTAGGGGGCTTCCGATGGTTCCGGAGCCTGCTGCTGCCGTGGCGTAGGGGGCCGAAGTTGAGCCCGCCAGGAGCCCGGCCATGGTGTTTAGGGATGCTGGCATCCCCGACAAGCCAAGGCCGGACATCTGGCTGACGGCCGGTGACCCCGTAATGCCGCCTTTACCAAGGCCCAAGCCCAACCCAAGCCCCAAGCTGGAGGACGGTGACGGCCTTGACGGAGCATGCAACTGGGTGTTGGGCGTGAGTGGGGGGAGGGTTGTGCTAGAGTTGGCGGGTGAGGAAGCGGAGGGGCTGGGGAGGAGGAGGTTGTTCGAAGGGTTGGAGTTGGAGGGGGCGTTGGAGGAGATGACTGAGTTTCTGGCCTGCTGGGTATGGTAATGCTGCTGCAGTTGGGTAGCGTCTCTGTAGCTGCCAGAGTTGGAGAGGAGACCTCCCATGTTGCCCAGGAGGCTGTTGCCCCCAGTGACAGGCAGGCCAACCCCGGCAATGGTCGCCAGCGAGGATGAGGAGGCTCCCGAGGAGGCAGAGGATGAAGAGGAAGAGGATGAAGAGGAGGAGGAGGACAACGACGAAGAAGGGTTGCCGTTCTTGATAGGCGACTGAAATTGTATAAAAGGCATTACTTCAAAATCACTCCTGGTGCAGCACAGCTGAAAATATATAGATGGGAAGTTGTGACATTTGTAAGACCATAGACCCAAATCAATGCAAGTGACTCATACACAGCACTGTTAACATTGGAATTCATCACACCTGACCGACTTCACTGTCTGTCGAACGTCCCCTTTTCTTGTCATCTTCAGAGTTCTCCTGAGGGGGAAAAAAAAAAAAGAAATACCTCCTATAAGCACTCAGTCACGACCATCTGTTCTAATTCAACGCAACACATGTTGTATCACATGCAAACCCTATGTTTTGTACCAAAATCCATACAAGTGCTGTTCATATTAAGGCTCAACACAAACGTCAACATCATAATCCTCTCGCTTTCATCCTCGTTGCTCCAAACCCCCTCTGATCTGAGAGCGAGGGACCACTAAGCACCCACTCCAACCCAGGAACATTCAACATTCACAAGACCTAATTACAGAATGAGAGTGGGTGGCTCTAAAGGATGGGAGAGCAAGTAGAGGGGATACAATGGAGGCTGTAGAGTGAGAAGTAGCGGGGCGGGGGGGCGTTCCCTCACCGTAGTGTAAGTTGCGGACGAGGGAGGGATGGGCGAGGAGGAAGTGGTGGAGGTAGGCGTGCCGCTGGAGATCTGATGGAAGAGATCGTCGTCCAGGAGCGATTGGCCCGGCGGGGACGTGGCCACCAGCGACCCGGCTAGAGAGACAAGAGATGGATGGGGGGAGACAGAGGGAGAGGTAGCTACATAAAAACAAAAAGTTGCATATGGAAAAAGTTAAGTGGGCAGTTATACAGAGACAACAGGAACAGAAATGATAGAATTTACAGCATTGTAATAACCAAGCTATGCAGACAATTACATTGATAGAAGCCACAATCACCAATATCAACGCTGATCTATGCACAGTTTTTTAAATTTTATAACCAAGCTATCATCCATTTGAGGCTATACATACTCCACATGCGGTCTAAGATATGCAGTACAAATGCAATATTCAGGAATAAACACACAAGTAGTGATGTCTCGACACAGTATCGATACTTCCGATACTCCATGGTTCTTTAAGGACCGGCTTAAGGGAAAACAATGTGTGCCATAGTGTGGGAAATAAACAAATGTTGGAACTTTGGGTGACCGTTTCCAACGTCAGGATTGTTTCCTCAGGAAATTCAGCCTGCTTCATGTTGTGTTTTCCATTGCCGTGATACTATGTCGTATCGATACTGCGTATCGCGACAACACCACGATGAAGCAGCACTTACGGAGCTCCTCCAGATCCAGGTCGTCGTAGAGGAACTCGTTCTCCTCGAAGTCGGGGTCCTGCGACGAGTCCATGTAGTACTCCACGTCGTCCTTGATCTTGCGGATGGAGTCCACCGGCAAGGTGTCGTTGTCCAGCATGCGCAGGATGGTCTCCAGCATCCGGATGTGGTACCGGTGCTTCTCGATGAAGCGCTTCAGCTCTTCGATGCGGTCCTGTTTCTATAGCAGAGATGCGCGTGTAAGTTGATGCTTAAAGCTCACTGTATGTTCGGGCTAACAATCTCAAATGTGCTATATGTGTAGAGGCATGAAAGTGGAACACACAGATGGTAAAGTAGATGGTACCTACTTTACATTTTGGTGCATTTGGGTAATGCAGCGTGCCGAGAAAATAAAGAGAGACATACAGGATAAGAGATGAATTTAAGAGTTAGAATGACAGCATCTGAAGAGAAAAGATTCAAGTAGTACGGAAGGAAACAGGGAGAGAAGGAGGAAGATATGGAGAAGATAGCCATATGGCGTGGCAAAAAGACAATTGACCTCTTTGTCGCCCTTCTTCTTTCGAGTCTGGACTGAGAGGGACTCCACTTCGCTCTCAAACTGGTCCACCTGCATGTTCAGAGTGTCTATTGTATTCTGATGGGCGACAGGGGAGAGACACAGAGGTCATTCATGATTTACACCAACACAACAGCCATAATCACACCACAACCACAAACTGTGTGGACCACACCTCATAAAAACCTATTTCATAGGGGAAACTGGACGATACCAGTATTGCGATACTCGTTAGTACCGTGGCAAGGAAACAAAACACGAAGCAGATTTAACGCGAAGCAGATTTCCATGGAAGAAAAATGTGCAATACTGGTATCGTCCCAGCCCTAGAAACTATGCAGTAAAACAAAACAATCTACTTTGAAAGGCCTAGCATGCATGATGAAATCTCTAAGTCATTATTGTCACGTCATCAGGCCACATTATTGAAATGTGCTCATGTGTGAAACAAATTCCCTTTGGGGTAAAGGTTTTCAATCAAAAGTACTGCTCACCGTTAGCCAATTGCCGACCTCCTCTTTCTCCCTTTGGGCCGGGTCCACCTTCTGTGCCAGGCCCAGCCCCTCCTTCGAGTACGCCTTTGTCTTGGTCTCTCGCTCCACGATCTTGAACCGCTCCATTTGCTAAAGGGGGAGAGAGCAGGAATTGGTTTATAAATCCCTACAGGTGACAGGTTTTCTTTTGACCATATGCTAGCTATGCCAGAGCCAAAAACGCTTGGCTTGTGAAATGCTCATGTCAAATCATTGGACTAGTTGGCAATCAATGAAGGGTCATATAAGGGCATTAGGACGCGCCATAGCAAAACATTTCAAAAATGTTTTTCAACGGTAAACGAAAGGGAGTGTTTTTTTTTAATTGGTCAAGTTCAGATAATACCTCACCGTTTCAGACCTACTGAGCATGTACCTGTTGGGTACTGTTGGTGGAGATTGAGACAGAGTCCTCACCAATTAAAGCCATCCAATATAACAGTTCAGGATGACTGTGGCAGGTGTACACATCCCCCAATCAGGCCAGTGATTACTTGTTGCAGGAATTTAATTCCTCTGTTTTAATTCCCAATTAAAATTAAACACTCTGTCCATTCATAAGAATTTGTATTTTATAGAAATGGACAGAGCCCGGTCTTAAAGTCAAATAGCAGCCTTTATTCACGAGAGTACTGAACACGATACAGTTTACCACAGGTTATAAACTGAAAATGACGTCATTAGTTCCAGTACCAACCCGTCTCTTCTCCCACCCTGGTACAAAGGCAGTATCTCAAGCCTTCCCACATCGTCTCCCTACCAATTTAATATAATTTATGAGCCAAGGTCTTCTTGTGTAGATAAGCATTCTAGCCAGTCTGAAGATTTAGTTCATTCATTTCTACCAAGGAACAGACCGTCATTGTTCTAATCCTTGATTATATTTACACACATTATATTCGGTACTAGGATTAAGAAAGAAAATTCATACATATGCAGTAACATAATAGTATTCTGATTAGTACATATACAGTAACATAATAGTATTCTGATTAGTACATCCTGATTGAAATGTATACATAATTAGTCATTATAGATAAAAAATTCCCTTAACATTACTAAGTTGAGACACCTGTGTGTGCTTCCTTGACTAGTAACGCTGTCTACGCTCTCCTAGGTGTTCTCAGTAGAGGTTCCACAACCTCTGACTTCCACACGCAACAGAGTTCACTGAGATTTTGATGCATGCCAGATTGATGCTTGATCCAAAAATGTGGTCAGTGGTTCCCTATGGAGGGTGTGACGCAATCGCGGAGCCTCTAGAGGCATGCAGAGACCAAATTGAGCTCCGTACCGCATCACCGTGCACCTCCCGAATTAATTAACAATGCGGAGGGCTCCGTATAGCTCCGCATTGACAGGATTGGTTGACGGTCCGAGGGGGACGGTCGGTCCTATATAAACACAAACTCACTTCCTTGACAACAGCTCTGCTCCGTGAAGCGCAAGAAGTATGAATGCCCTGACTTCTGCAGAGGCCTTATCCCTGCGAATGCTGTACGGCCAATACAGATGTCGGATTGATTATGCAGCGCCTTTTTTTAAAAACGCGCAACACTGTTTCAATGCATTGCCCTAGAAGTCAGCTGCCACTGTAAGAGTAGTAATATGCGTCGTCCCCACGAGCGTCCCAGCAGCACCTTTGTACATAACATTGTAGGTCCCCCTGTGTTAATCTGTTAACGGCATAACAAGAAGCTAAATTAAAGCCCCGGCATGAAGCCTGTGAATGCTTAGCAGAGCGGTGAGTATATGCTAAATGCTTGTCGTTGCTGATGTGGCTAATTGTTCTCCTGAGAGGGGGGTCCTGGTTGTGGATGGAGTCTCCGCTGGGGGTTTTATTCCGCCTCCGCACTGGAGTGGACTGCTGAATCCTTGATCAGGGTAGGGCTCTGCAGACCTGAAACCTTTAGATTGCGTCCCCAATTATACCCTATTGCCATTTGGGACACAGCCAAAGTGGCAAGCTGCCAGGTGTCGCCAAATTATCTTAAGTTCCTAGGACCCTACCTCAATACTACAATACCTATCTCAAATAGTGTGGGACGAACAAGACAGTCAGTCTTCAATAAGTGCTATGGAGCAACTTCCTTTGTTCATCATATCTGCGGACCATACATTGGGCTACGGCGATGCCGCCGTTTTCACTAACAGTGATCAGTTTAGTTTTCCTCCCTTGTTAAAGCAACGCAGATATTGTCTGAGTCTAGACGTTGAGCGCCAGCCTGGGGGGGCAGCAAAAAAAAGGAAGCACATTATGATTCGATGCATTTCCATCAAAGGACCCATGAGCACCAACGTGAAATGCATAGCAGGGTTGGAGTCAATTCAGGAAGTACACTGAAATTCCAATTCCAATTCTCTTCAATACTTTTCAATTAGGAACATTTCAAATTGCAATTGTGTTAACTTTCCGAATTGACTGGAATTTAAATTAAATTGACCCCAACCCCGTATAAGAGCATGTCAAATGAAAGCCAAGAGTCTATATTTTGGGGCAAATGAAGGCATAGATACATTTGAACCATTTTCCAAGGCTTTGATTTCTGGATAAACAGATTGAAAAAGGGATCTTAGAAAACATCTATCAGAAAGTCTTAAAAGGTATTAGAAATGATAACACAATGTTGAAGTAAAGACCCTTGCCAACTAATATCAACACTTGTTAGCCTTCTGTAAGTTTAAGAAATATTGCCTGGTGCCTTGTAATTCAGTTACCAAAAACTCACATTTCTTTAAGATATTTTCTAATATTCCCCTCCCACGAGGGAGGATAATGAAAGTTCACAGAAGTAACAAGTAATGGTAGACCTACCAATTATTAGTTATAGTGATTTTACTGATATCAGTTATTTCTGAATTAAGTGGTTAAAACTTGGTAACGGAATTACCCCAAAATCAGTAACGGAATTCTTATGTTCAGCTCATAACAGTTTTCTTTGTCTTTCTGTTTGGTGGTCAAACCAAGAGTTTTAAAACAGTCTAACTCTGGACAACTCCTCACCCTCTCTCACTCTACAGCTTAAAGTCACCTCTCCCAGCTCTTACTGACACCTACCCATGAGCCCCCTCTTTCCATTTACTTTAACCAGAATCCTCACCCACTGAGCACCTACCAACACCGGGTGTCTATGGGCATTAAAAAGTAGTGTTTGAAATTTGTTCGCGCCCAGGCTCTGTCGCAGCCGGCCGCGACCGGGAGGTCCGTGGAGCGACACACAATTGGCCTAGCGTCGTCTGGGTTAGGGAGGGTTTGGCCGGTAGGGATATCCTTGTCTCATCGCGCACTAGCGACTCCTGTGGCGGGCCGGGCGCAGTGCATGCTAACCAGGTGCACAGTGTTTCCTCCGACATATTGGTGCGGCTGGCTTCCGGGTAGAATGCACGCTGTGCTAAGAAGCAGTGCGGCTTGGTTGGGTTGTGTTGTGTTTCGGAGGACGCATGGCTTTCGACCTTCGTCTCTCTCGAGCCCGTAGGGGAGTTGTAGCGATGAGACAAGATAGTAACTACTAACAATTGGATATCACGAAATTGGGGAGAAAAGGGGGAACTTTTTTTTTTTTTTACTAAAAAAAAAAGTAGTTGAAATTTGATCAGTCCACCCTGGCCTTGACGTCTACAGACGGACCGGACCGGGCCAAATCTGAACATATCAAAGACGCATGTTTTACAAGTTCGGACAGTATAGTACAGCGAGCACAGTACAATAAATACAGTAAAGAAAAGTAGTGTACAGTAGATTGTACTGAACTCTTCTCTACTGCACTGTGCTCTGCTGCAATGTCCAAACTTGCGAAACATGAGAATATCCATAATTATGCATTTCCGTGTCGTACAGATATGGGACCTATGATGTAATTCCATTGCCGGGTGTAAAGCCATTTCACTTACTGTAGTTCAATAACAAGATACTATGCCATAGCGGACACTCCATTCTTTCTGCAGACATATTTGAATCTTAATTCGGAGCAGATATGAATTTTTAGAAGAATTGGTCGCATAAAAACCTGAGATTTTAACCGTGAATCCATAATCAAAGTTTGCATGTTGACTCTTCTTCCACTAAATTAGTTTATGTACATTTTTCTGTGGAATATGTGCAAAGTAGTCCTTGTGCATAGAGGTGTATGCTTTGTTAAACTTGGAAATCAATGGTTTTTGCTTGGCATACATTTTAAGTGGGAAAAAAACTGAGTCAAAGTGCAATTTCATTATGTTGAATTGCGCCTTAGCTAAGAACAGTGCCACAGGTGTGAAAAGCAGATGATTAAAGAACTGCAGTAGACTCAATATAGACCAGGGGTCTGCAGCAGGCGGTTATGGCCCGCGAGTGATATTTATCTGGCCCTGCAAAGCAAAAATGTTGTTACCGGTACATTAACTAAATCTGTATTCCCCCCAAAAAAGATATGTGATCATGTCGCAAGGTATGAAATTATTGTTATTTTAAAATATTTTGGGGCATAGTTGTGGTCAATTTTCAATGTACAAATTATGCCCCCCCCCCCCCCCTCCGACCAAACGCCCCAACAAAAATCCCCCGGCTGAATCTAGTTGCCTACACCTGATTTAAACCTTACTGCTAACAGATAATGGTATTCACAATGAACATGGCTTTGACATGAATACTAACAAAGATAATATTAGCAAAAGTCACCACTGTTTGTTTCTGCATTTGTATTGGCCAACACCACAATAAAAAAGTTGCATCTTGATATCCAAGTGTCTTTTTCACCATTATCCCATGTATTTTTGGCTTGGTAGCACCACGTTTCAGATCAACTAAAACCACACAGATGCTCACACTTAGATACGAGACCCTCGATAAAAAACCCTATTAAGACCCATAGGCTAAGATGACACATCCATCTCATTGTGTTAGCAGGTGCTGTTGTTGAAGCAGGTGCTGTTGTCTGAATAACCTCAGTGCACTGTGGCTTGGTAAGCCCTGCTAACCACAGGTGTTTATACAAATTGTTTCTTCACTATGTGGCTAATGAACATGTCCCACACACTCACCGTCTCAATCAGTTTGCGATTCTCCACTAGCTGCCTTTTGTCTTTAATCTCGTTGGAGGCCACCCACGTCTTGATCTGGTCTCGAAGACGCTGGGGGATGAAGGTGAAGGAGAGGAACAAACAGAGAAAGAAAAATAAGTTCTCTTAGTGAAGGCATGCGGTGGCTTGCCCTGAAGTCAAGTATGGTTGACACGCACACACGTAAGCAAGCTTGGCTTGGGGTAGGATATGTCCACATGGTAACACATGGCCAAGTTAAAAAACCAAACAAAAATGCACACACAGACACTTTCACTTGGTTTTAAGGATAGCTGACCCTATTTAATCATCAGCACATAGATGCCCTCTCGCACGTGAACACACACCCCTACCTGTGGTCAGGCGTAACCATATAACACTGGTAAACAAACATTTGAGGAACATCCCAAAACCATGTGCCCTCAAGCCACATAACAGTTAAGAGTCATAGGGTTGTCGGTGTCCCACCTGTAGTTTTTTAATCTCTTTCTTGAGGTCTGCTTCATACTTCTCCTTCTGGTTAGCGTTGGCTGCATTGTGAAGCTGTGTTTTGGGAGGGGTACAGTCATAGAGTACACTCAGACAATCAGTATCTTTTCCCAAACATGTTTCATATAGTCTTTGTAAACAAAGTAAACCATGTAGCCTATAGCTTCAAAATGTGTCTAAAACTAGCGTATCATGGACTGTCAGTCCTAGCAACCATAGCTCAGCCTCCAACCTAGAAATTGGAGTGACATTCATTCCCTCCAGTCCCATCCCTCAACTTTCCACCAAACCAAGTGCAAATGGGCCGAAACGCAAACTCGGGAGTGTGCCTTTAAACCTTGTTCTTCTTTGGCTATACAGAACACACTAACAATAGGTCTCCTCTCTATCCCCACGGCCGTGAATAGGAAAGGCTACAACCCCACCAAACAAATGCGGCATCGAAGACCCCTGCATATACAACGGATGTTAAACGTTAATCATTTGGTGGAGCTTTCTAAGGTCAGCACAAAACGTTCCAACAACCGACGTGTCAGGGTGGTAGCACTTAACATGCATACAGTGCCTTCAGAAAGTATTCACACCCCTAGACTTTTTCCACATTTTGTTGTGCTACAGCGTGAATTTAAAAAAGGATTAAAATTGGCCTACACACAATACCCCATAATTTTTTTAACAAATTAATTCAAAATGAAAAGCTGAAATGTCTTGCGTCAATAAGTATCCTTTGTTGTGGCAAGCCTAAATAAGTTCAGGAGTAAAAATGTGCTTAACAAGTCACAATAGGTTGCATGGACTTACTTTGTGTGCAATAATAGTGTTTGACATGATTTTTTGAATGACTACCTCATCTCTGTACCCCACACATACAGATCATTGTAAGGTCCCTCAGTCAAGTACTGAATTTCAAGCACAAACCTCAGAGGTTTTCCAATGCCTCGCAAATTAGGGCATCTATTGAAAGATGGGTAAGGGGGAAAAAGCAGATATTGAATATCCCTTTGAGAATGGTGAAGGTAATACACCTCGGATGGTGTATCAATACACCTAGTCACTACAAAAGATACAGGCGTCCTTCCTAACTCGTTTTCCGTAGAGGAAGAAAGCCGCTCAGGGACTTCACCATGTGGCCAATGGTGACTTTAAAACAGTCAGTTTAATGGCTGTGAGAAAACTGAGGATGGATCAAGAACATTGTAGTTACTCCACAACACTAACCTAATAGACAGAGTGAAAAGGAAGCCTGTACAGAATATTTTCTTCTCCAAAACATGCATCTTGTTTGCAACAAGCCACTAAAGTAATAATGCAAAAAATGTGTAAAGCAATTAACTTTTGGTCCTGAATACAAAGTGTTATGTTTGGGATAAATACAACACATTACCGAGTACCACTCTCTATATTTTTAAGCCTAGTGGTGGCTGCATCACGTTATGGGTATGCTTGTAATCATTAAGGACTGGGGAGTTTCAGGATAAAAAAAGAAAAGGAATGGTGAGAAGCACAAGCAAAATTCTAGAGGAAAACATACAGTTGAAGTCAGAAGTTTACATACACCTTAGCCAAATACATTTAAATTCAGTTATTCACAATTCCTGACATTTAGTCTTAGTAAAAAATCCCTGTCTTAGGTCAGTTAAGATCACCACTTTATTTTAAGAATGTGAAATGTCAGAATAATAGTAGAGTGATTTATTTCAGCTTTTATTTCTTTCATCACATTCCCAGTGAGTCAGAAGTTTACATGCACTCAATTAGTATTTGGTAGCATTGTCTTTAAATTGTTTAACTTACTGTCAAACGTTTCGGGTAGCCTTGCACAAACCTCCCACAATAAGTTGGGGGAATTTTAGCCCATTCCTCCTGACAGAGCTGGTGTTACAGAGTCAGGTTTGTAGGCAAGCATCCCCTTTTTCCTCCAAACATAACGATGGTCATTGTGGACAAACAGTTCTATTTTTGTTTCATCAGACCAGAGGACATTTCTTCAAAAAGTACAATCTTTGTCTCCATGTGCAGTTGAAAACCGTAGTCTGGCATTTTTATGGCGGTTTTGGAGCAGTGGCTTCTTCCTTGCTGAGAGGCCTTTCAGGTTATGTCGATATAGGACTCTTTTTACTGTGGATATAGATACTTTTGTACCCGTTTCCTCCAGCATCTTCACAAGGTCCTTTGCTGTTGTCCTGGGATTGATTTGCACTTTTCACACCAAAGTACATTCATCTCTAGGAGACAGAACGAGTCTCCTTCCTGAGCGATATGGCGGCTGCGTGGTCCCATGGTGTTTATAAATGCATACTATTGTTTCTACAGATTAACGTGGTACCTTCAGGCGTTTGGAAATTTCTCCCAAGGATGAACCAGACTTGTGGAGGTCTACAACTTTTTTGGCTGATTTCTTTTGCACTAAGTTTGAAGGTAGGCCTTGAAATACATCCACAGGTACACCTCTGATTGACTCAGGCACCTTGACATAATTTGACAGAAGCTTCTAAAGCCATGACATCATTTTCTGGAATTTTCCAAGCCATTTAAAGGCACAGTCAATTTAGTGTATGTAAACTTCTGACCCACTGGAATTATGATACAGTGAATTATAAGTGAAATAATCTGTCTGTAAACAATTGTTGGAAAATTACTTGTGTCATGCACAAAGTAATGTCCTAACCGACTTGCCAAAACTATAGTTTGTTAACAAGAAATTTGTGGAGTGGTTGAAAAACAAGTTTTAATGACTCCAACGTAAGTGTATGTAAACTTCCGACTTCAACTGTAGGTCAGTCTGCTTTCCACCAGACACTGAGATGAATTCACCTTTCAGCAAGACAATAACCTAAAACACAGGGCCAAATTTACACTGGAGTCGCTTACCAAGAAGACAGTGACTGTTCCGGAGTGGGCGAGTTACAGCATTTACTTAAATCTATGGCAAGACCCGAAAATGGTTGTCTAGCGATGATCAACAACCGATTTGACAGAGCTTGAAGAATTTTTTAAATAATAAAATGGGCAAATGTTGCACAATCTAGGTGTGGAAAGCTCTTAAGAGACTTACCCAGAAATACTCACAGCTGTAATCACTGCCAAAGGTGCTTCTACAAAGTATTGACTAAGGGGTGTGAATACTTATGTAAATGTATATTTCTGCATTTCATTTGAAATAAATGTGCAAATAAAACACGTTTTCACTTTGCCATTATGGGGTATTGTGTGTAGACAGGGTGAGAAAGAAACCTACATTTAATCCATTTTGAGTTCAGGCTGGATGAACCCACCACCCTCCCTGCATGTTACCTTTTGCCAAATGTCTTCAAACTGTTCCACGCCTTCCGTTACTTTTTTCAAACATCGATCTATTTCACCTGGGGAAGGGCATAGAATAACAGGGAGGTTTGGGAAAGAGCCGTGGTTTTAAAAAATAATAATAATCCTTCAACACGCATCACATCAGGATGAATAATGTAAAGTCAAAATGCGGAGCTCTCCCTTTCCCCCATAAGCAGCACTGCTTTTACAACTGTGGCTGGCAAGCCTTATCAAAGATACATGCAGTAAAACCTAAATGTGTCACCACAAACCTGTTTAAAAATGAAACACCACAGGCACTGGCAACTGGGTTCGGTATACAGTCTTAATTTAAGAAGGTTGTCTCTACAGACTAAGTCTGACTTTGGCCTTGTGCAGCCTTGCTCCTAAATGTTGCTTCAGGCTTCTTATTTTTGGTATCACAGGTCACAACCCTTTTCAGTATTAAGAGTGCAGCACTTTTCCTATTGCGATCACATCCGTGCAGGACCATTTGACAATCTCTACATCATGTATGGATAGAGAAATTAAAGTGACATTTCATCTGTTGGATAGACATGCTTCATAGAGAAAAGGGAGGGAATATAGTGATGGACTGGGTGGTGGATCATTGGCAGGGGTACCATCTGGTCAACCATTTGGTAACCTCACCTTGAAGTTTCCTTTTATCAGCCATGACTGTTGACTAGGATGCTGTCTTCATGCCTTCTTTCACTGTAGAGAAAAATAACAGGTGTGATAACCGTAATCTCCGGCAACCTTTTTACGCTACATTACTTTTTCATAGCATTTTAGCTTGGCAGCCAAGTTCAGTGAAGTCAGCAGTGTGAAATCCTGGGTTGTATTCATTACAGCACAGGCACATCATAGCAAAACGTTTAGCAAACAGAAAATGAAAACAAGAGTTTGTTATTGGACAAGTTCAGGTAGTTGCTGCCTGTTTCTCACAGCTTGATGTGATGAAGATGTATCGTGAGAGCATGCACGGTGCAGGTACATGGTTTTCACATTAAGCTACCACTTCAAAAGTGCCAGCATGCAAAAAAAAGTTTGGATTCATTTCTAAATGGTACACTTTCATCTCAAGTTAATTACATTAAAAAGCATTTTGAACGAGACATACTCAACTCTCTAATTTACTACCCTGGAGGCATCACCATTACATTAGTTAAATACTTAAATAAAGGTAGGTTAAATAAATCAAAAATACATTGTATCATAAAGTGTCTTGTAGTTATTAAGGAGTAGTGGATAGATAGACCATAGTTGACAGTCTGACTTCTTGACCTCTCACACACAGTCAATTCCTGGTAGAATGGTGCATGTAATTGGTTTTAGACATGGTTCATTTAACAAGGCATTTCTGACCATTCCGGGAATGACTTTAAGGGGGGCATCACAGAAACATTGATATTTAAAGTACTGTAAAGAACTAGCATGTAGTTTTGAATTTAAAAACTCAATGTCTCAACATAAATAAACATTGACCATGTTTCTTGAGGAAATGTCAGTGGTGTAAAGTACATCAGTAAACATACTTTCAAGTACTTACTTAAGTCTTTTTGTGGTATCTGTACTTCACTATTTATATTTTTGACAATTTTTACTTTTACTTCACTACATTCCTAAAGAAAAGTATTTACTTTTTACTCCATACATTATCCCTGACACCCAAAAGTACTCGTTTTGAATGCTTAGCAGGACAGGAAAATGGTCTAATTCACACACTTGTCAAGAGAACATCCCTGGTCAACCCTACTGCCTCTGATCTGGCACTCACTAAACACATGCTTAATTTGTAAAGGATGAGCCCCTGGCTATCTGTAAATACAAAAATCGAAAATGTGTTCATCTGTACTTCTACATTTACTTTTGATACTTAAGTATATTCAAAACCAAATACTCTTGAGACTTTTACTCAAGCAGTATTTTACTGGGTGACTCAACTTTGAGTCATTTTGTATTAAGGTATCTTTATTTTTACTCAAGTATTACAATTGGGTACTTTTTCCACCACTGGAAAATGTTAACTAAAATGTTAGCTGAAGTATTTTTTCTGTCAATTAATACTATAATACAAGAGTAAATATCACAAGCGGCAGTAGATTGCAGCTAACTGATGTCGCTTGCTAGCCTGCCTACATGAAAACTTGAAACATTGTAGCCACTGAGTGACGCCTGGTCTGGATAATTTCACATTGACTGTTCACGTGAATTCAACAATGTAACGCGCATGGTAGGTTACTTCGTTGAGCGTCACTTGATATTTTTTGTGACAATTTTTCACGTCATTTTACCATCACCTCAGCCAGTGAGTTTTGACCATGTATTTACCAAATGTTTTTACCGACGCTAGACTTTCTCAACAGATCCAGTAAGCCAGCTAGACTAGTCTCCATATCTGGCTTGGGGGCAACGATCGATTTTTAAAAAGTGAGCAGTAATAAAGAAACATTAAATGTTTACAAGCAACATAGCTAATGACTTTATAAGCTGTTTCTATTTGTCAGAGACAAGCAAACAAGTATACCACTTCAACACCTGAGTAACAAGAACTTGTCGGCTACAGATGTGCCGTGAATTATAGCAAAATGTATGCATTTCCATGGAAAATATCAGGCGAACCCATGTCAATTTGGCTCTGCAGCTGATAAACAGCTAGTGGATATCCACCAGCTAAGATATTAGTGAGACACATTGGAAGGGAGAAGATAATGGCACATATAACTAGATCTGTTTTAGCGTACAATTTATTTACCTGGTTTTTCCGATTTATCTTTTCTGTTCTTAGTTGACGCCACTCTTTTAAATCGTATTTGCCTACGTCCTCACGCTATTTTTCTAAATTATATTAATTATTTTCGCCAAACAATCACTCCGCACATCCAAGATGGCTACCAGGAACACCTCCTCTACGGTTGCCCTGATGGCCTGGAGGCCCGCCTTCCTTGCAAGCTATTCGATCCTCACCCTCATTCTACGCCTTCCACTGGCTAGACTGCCTGTCACTCTGGAGTCTGGAGGGACAGGTTTCCCACTTCCGCACAAGTCGCACTATGATTGGTTAACTTTGAAAGGTGAAAGGTAAACATGAGTTCTTAGAACACCTCACCCCCTTCATGTTTTGGTTCCTGTCCCTAACCACTGACACTGGCCAGAAAATGTCAAGAAAACAACATGATAGTCAACTGAGCTGACAGAAAATCTATTGATAATATGAGCTGTAATAGTCCAAGTGTAGACTGCCATGTATATTATTAATTGCAGTGCAATATGAAATGCTGTCTTTCATTAATCAAATGGCCTACATTGTTAAAACTGCATTATTGGTTAAGGGCTTGTAAGTAAGCATTTCACTGTAAGGTCCTCACCTGTTGTATTCGGCGCATGTGACAAATACATTTGACTGAAATAAGATGTTGCCATCAATCTAAAGTTAAATATTTTTTTACCTTTATTTAACTAGGCAAGTCAAGTAAAAATTATTATTTACAATATATAAACACCGAACAAAAATATAAATGCAACATGCAACAATTTCAAAGATTTTACTGAGTTAGTTCATTTAAGGAAATCAGTCAATTGAAATAAATTCATTAGGCCCTAATCTATGGATTTCACATCACTGAGAATAAGGATATGCATCTGTTGGTCACAGATACCTTAAAAAAAAGGTAGGGGCGTGGATCAGAAAACCAGTCAGTATCTACCATATGCCTCATTCAGCGTGACATATCCTTCGCATAAAGTTGATCAGACTGTTGATTGTGGCCTGTGAACTTGCTGGATATTGGCAGGAACTGGAATAAGCTGTCAAACATGTCGATCCATATCATCTTAAACATGCTCAATGGGTGACATGTCTGGTGAGTATGCAGGCCATGGAAGAATTGGGACATTTTCAGCTTACAGGGATTGTGTACAGAGCCTTGCGACATGGGGGCGTGCACTTTCATGCTGAAACCTGAGGTGATGGCGGGGAATAACTGGCACGACAATGGGCCTCAGGATCTTGTCACGGTATCTCTGTGCATTCAAATGGCCATCGATAAAATGTAATCGTGTTTGTTGTCTGTAGCTTATACATGCCCATAGCGCCACCATGGGGCACTGTTCACAATGTTGACATCAGCAAACCGCTCGCCCACACAACGACATACACGTGTTCTGCGGTTGTGAGGCCGGTTGGACATACTGCCAAATTCTCTAAAATGACTTGAGGCGGCTTATGGTTGAGAAAATCATTCAATTCTCTGGCAACAGCTCTGGTGGACATTCCTGCAGTCAGCATGTCAATTGATCGCTCCCTCAAAACTTGAGACAGCTATGGCATTGTGTTGCGTGACAAAACTGCACATTTTAGAGTGGCCTTTTATTGTCCCCAGCACAAGGTGCCCCTTTTTGTGCATAGGAAACATTTCTGGGGTCTTTTATTTCAACTCATGAAACATGGGACCAACCCTTTACATGTTGATTTTATATTTTTTGTTCAGTGTAGTTCTCAAAACTCACTGAATAGAACTTTGGCCTGGCGTTGTCTTTTTTTCCCCAACCCTACTGCGAGGCACTGTGAAATTAAAGACTGACCGATTCAACCCATTTGGGAACACGTAATAGAAATGTTCCATTACACCTTTTGATCCCTTTTCCATCCACCATCAAAAATATTCCGCCTTGGAGGAGATCTCAGATAGTTGGCTCCATAAAATACCAAGGACGAGCCACAAGCATACTCAAATTCTGATTCAATACCCTGTAGACAATAAACAGATCAGACAGACATCAGAGTACATTAAATATGTTTTAATGAGATCAGTCAAGACCTTCTGTAAACAACCTTACAATGTAGAGGGAAGTGACGGAGTGCAAAAATTCTCACCTGCTAACCTGTTGACAGTATATGGACAGAGTCAAAGCCATTCTCTTACATAATCATTCAACCTGTTTCGGAAAACAACAAACAATCTCAGACGTGGAGAAGCTTTGGTAATGCAAATCATCTAAAAGATCCTCAGGAAACTACAGCATTTGGAACATAAACCTGTCAAAATAAAAGAGCGTTATGAAATTCGAAACAACGGAAAGTCTTGGGGATGGGAATAGAAAGGAAAATAATAGCAGACAGGTTCTTCCAAGTGTGATCTTTGTTGTAAAGAGAAAATCGAAAACAATTGAATAAGAAAGAGGAGTATAAGTGGAAGAAAGGGCCATGTAATTGAACTCTTCACATCGTTTTAATAGAGCCCACCCACGCCTGCAAATTATCTTGACTTTTCTATTTTATTGCCTGTCACGAACCTGAATTCATGTCATCCTCCAGAAAGCCTCACACGTGCATATCCACATCGTTTTTTGGTCCTAAAGATATCACTTCGAGGCAAAACGTACTACAAAAAAAACAGCAGATATGATTTTACAGTGAAATAAATAACATTGTGTCAATGTTGTTTTACAAGACCAACCAAGGGTTGAGGCAGGGCAGTGATAACTCTCTCTCGGCTGTACAGCAGTTTGTCTGAGGAGAGAGAGCGAGAGAGAGAACGAGAGAGGAAGCTGTGGAGGGGGAGAGTTCAGGGTTGTGTTCATTAGGCACCAAACTGAAGAAAACTGACTGAAACAGGGAGGGATCTGAACTTGTACAATAAGAAATACATATTTATTTTTTCAGTCGCAAAACATTTTGCTATGGTATGCCCTAATGAACACGACCCAAATGTATCCAGTTACAGTACCTCTGATTGGGTGAATAATATATGCAGTGCATCCAATCTAATGTAGCTGATTGGACATACAGTAAGGCCTAAAATACAGTTAAAGACTTAACACATACAACCCTATGAGATAGGGTTAATAAAACTGCATTTCATCATCACCGCTGTGTCATAGCATCAGCGTGATCGAGAGGCTTCTATTACAGGCTCTGGATCTGGCCTGGGTCAGCAGGTACTTCCTGTTAATATACTGGCCTGTAAGGTCTCCATATCAATGCAGTTGCCATTTTGGAGGTCTCATTGTTTTCTGTGGAATGGAGGTTGCCCACTGAGAAAGTCACATTGCATCATTTTCAGGCGTTTTGTTATCAAAAGAGGGCGGTTGATGCTAAGTTAAATGTACACAAAGACACAATACTTGAAGGTCCCCTCAGACTTAAGTCAGTGCTGAATTTACAATAAGTGGTGTTGATGTTCTGAAAATGGGGGGGGGGCCTAGAACATAAAAAAATTCCTGGCTCGAGTATGGATAAAACAAAATGGTTAAAATCGTGATTGAACTTGATTCATAGGAGAAAAGTCAGAATTTGACCAATTCTGCTGATAAGTGGCCTTAAATGAACTTCAATAGGCCTCTTATACTCATTATATCAAAGTGATAAATTAATAAATAAATACTCCATATAAATACATATTATCCACTGGCCAGACCCAGTTTGCTGTACAAAATGTACCTCCCATTCTTATAATACAATATAGGAATAATCTTTGTAACAAGTCTTCCAGTCTGCCTCTCTAGTAGCTAAATTCAAACTTTGTCTCCTCTTTAAAAAAAAATGCAAGTTGGGAGTGTTGTGATGCTCATAAATATTCATATCATTACATAAAACTCTGCTTCTCTCCCTCTGTCTGGTTCTCAGGTCTACCAGAAGTCTCGGCGGTGGTAAGCGTCTGGGTCACAGTACTTGGTCACCACCACCCTGTTGGCAAACTTCCTGCCTGTTAGCGCCTGCATGGCCTTCTGGGAGTCAAACAGCGTCATGAACTCCACAAAGATCTGAGAGAGGGAAAGAAAAGGATAGGAGAGTAGGTGAATAGCCATTCAGTATAGAACCATGTAATTCTACAGCAATCAACTATGATAAATGTTAACACACACACACAAAGGGCTTATTGCATTGGAAACTATTATCTTAAGCCTAGGCAAAAGTGATATGTTTTGAAATGCTTGTTTGAAAGGGCAAATTTACATTTTTTACACCCTTTTTCTCCCCAATTTCGTGATTACAATCTTGTCTCATCGCTGCAACTCCCCAATGGGCTCGGGAGAGGCGAAGGTCGGGTCCTCTGAAACATGACCCGCCGAACAGCGCTTCTTAACACCCGCTCGCTTAACCCGGAAGCCAGCTGCACTAATGTGTCAGAGGAAACACCGTTTAACTGACGACCGAAGTCAGCCTGCAGGCGCCCCGGCGCCCGCCACGAGGAATCGCTAGAGCATGATGAGCCAAGTAAAGCCCCCCCGGCCAAACCCTCCCCTAACCCAGATGATGCTGGGCCAATTGTGCGCTGCCCTATGGGACTCCGGGTCAAGGCCGGTAATGACACAGCCTGGGATCGAACCTAAGGCTGTAGTGACACCGCAACACTGCGATGCAGTGCCTTAGACCACTGCGCCACTCGGTAGGCCAGGGAATTCAATCATTTAACCTGAACTGAACGGATTCACTTAAAAAATGTACAATTTCAGAACGCACACCACACAAACTCTCCTCAAATGACTGCAACAAACACCCCCATGCATCATGAGCCCTCATCCCCTCCCATCTTAACATCCAGGTACTCCTTTACCCCTCCCCTTGCTCATCTCACCTTCCCAGTGCCTGGGACCTCCAGGCCATCCACTGGCCGGGGGATTTCAATGCTCTTCACCTGGCCGTACTTGCCGCACTCATCCCGGACATCCTCCACGATCTCCTCGTACTCCTCGTCATCCAGCAGCTCCTCCACAGCCACCATGTTCATCAGGCAGAGGACCTCAGTGGGTAGGCCACCCAGCGAAGCCATGGAGGTGGGCATCAGGCCTGGCACCTGGAGGGTCACCGGGGTCTGGTTCATACCCGTCTGATGGGGGAAGGGTGGGGAGAGGTGTTGGTGATTGGGAAGGTTGAAAGAACATGAGCACTTGTAGAAAACCTTTTAGAATGTTTAGGGTGTAAAAAACATAAGAATTTTTTAATAATAATGTGTCCTCTTTGCAGTTGTGTATATGCTTAGTCAATCCGTAGTCAGCTCTGGATTGTCCTGATTAAGTTATGAAACAAAGCTTGATGTTCCAGGTCAGTCATTCGGCGATGGTCACAAGCCATTCAAACAAAGTCGAGCTGCTTGAACTTTTGCGCCAGGAGTGGCATAAAGTCACCCAACATCAATGTGAAAGACTGGTGGAGAGCGTGCCAAGACGCATGAAAGCTGTGAATGAAAATCAGGGTTATTCCACCAAATATTGATTTCTGAACTCTTAAGATAAAACATTAGTATTGTGTTGTTAAAAAATGAATATGGACTTATTTTCTTTGCATTATTTGAGGTCTGACAACACTTTTTTGTTATTTTGACCAGTTGTCATTTTCTGCAAATAAATGCTCTAAATGACAATATTTTTATTTGGAACTTGGGAGAAATGTCAGTAGTTTATAGAATAAAACAAATTAAATTTTACCCAAACACATACACAAAATAGTAAAACCAGAGAAACTGATAATTTTGCAGTGGTCTCTGTATATACAGAGATGTATGTACACTACCGTTCAAAAGTTTGGGGTCACTTAGAAATGTCCTAGTTTTCCATGACAAAAATACATGAAATACATTGCTAAATTAATAGGAAATATAGTCAAGACATTGGCAATATAAATAATGATTTTTAATTGTGTCAAATAATCAAATAGTCTAAATAATCCTCCATTTGCAGCAACTACAGCCTTGCAGACCTTTGGAATTCTAGTTGTCCATTTGTTGAGGTAATCTGAAGAGATTTCACCCCATGCTTCCTGAAGCGCCTCCCACAAGTTGGATTGGCTTGCTGGGCACTTCTTTACATACCATACGGTCAAGCTGCTCCCACAACAGCTCAATAGGGTTGAGATCCGGTTACTGTGCTGGCCACTCCATCATAGACAGAATACCAGCTGACTGCTTCTTCCCTAAAGAGTTATTGCATAGTTTGGAGCTGTGCTTTGGGTCATTGTCCTGTTGTAGGAGGAAATTTGCTGCAGTTGTGCGCTGTCCACATAGTATGGCATTGAAAAATGGAGTAATAGCCTTCCTTCTACAAGATCCCTTTTACCCTGTACAAATCTACCACTTTACCATCACCAAAGCACCTCCAGACCATCACATTGCCTCCACCATGCTTGACAGATGGCGTCAAGCACTCCTCCAGCATCTTTTCATTTTTTGGGTCTCACGAATGTTCTTCTTTGTGATCTGAACACCTCAAACCTAGATTCGTCTGTCCATAACACTTTTTTCCAATCTTCCTCTGTCCAGTGTCTGTGTTCTTTTGCCCATCTTAATCTTTTCATTGGCCAGTCTGAGATATGGCTTTTTCTTTGCAACTCTGCCTAGAAGGCCAGCATCCCGGAATCGCCTCTTCACTGTTGACGTTGAGACTGGTGTTTTGTGGGTACTATTTAATGAAGCTGCCAGTTGAGGACTTGTGAGGCGTCTGTTTCTCAAACTAGACACACTAATGTTCTTGTCCTCTTGCTCAGTTGTGCACCGGGGCCTCCCACTCCTCTTTCTATTCTAATTAAAGCCCGTTTCAGAAGAAAGTTCTTTGTTTCTAGCCATTTTGAGCCTGTAATCGAGTCTGTAACCCACAAATGCTGATGCTCCAGATACTCAACTAGTCTAAAGAAGGACCGTTTTATTGCTTCTTTTAATCAGAACAGCTCTTTTCAGCTGTGCTAACATAATTGCAAAAGGGTTTTATGATGATCAATTAGACTTTTAAAATGATAAACGTAGATTAGCTAACACATCGTGCCATTGGAACACAGGAGTGATGGTTGCTGATAATGGGCCTCTGTACGCCTATGTAGATATTCCATTTAAAAATATATAAAAAATCAAGCTACAATAGTCATTTATAGCATTAACAATGTATACACTGTATTTCTGATCAATTTTATGTTATCTTAATGGACTCTTTTTTTTTTGCTGTTCTTTCAAAAACTAGGAGATTCTAAATGACCCCAAACTTTTGAACAGTAGTGTACACATACAGTGCATTCGGAAACTATTCAGACCCCTTGACTTTTTCCAAATGTTGTTATGTTACAGCTGTATTCTAAAATGAATTTTTTTTAAGAATCCCTCAATCTACACACAATACCCCATAATGACAAAGCAAAAACAGGTTTTTAGAAATGTTTACAAAATACATTTACATAACTATTCAGATCCTTCACTCAGTACTTTGTTGAAGCACCTTTGGGTATGATGCAACAAGCTTGGCACACCTGTATTTGGGGAGGTTTCTCCCACTCTTCTATGCAGATACTTTCAAGCTCTGTCAGGTTGGATGGGGAGTGTCGCTGCACAGCTATTTTCAAATCAATTATACATATTTAGCAGATGTTATTGGGGGTGAAATGCTTGTGTTCCTAGTGCAGTAGTATCTAACAATTCACAACAATACACAAATCCAAAAATAAAAGTGGAATAGATACTACTGCACTAGGAACACAAGCATTTCAGAAGTAAAAGTGGAATAGATACTACTGCACTAGGAACACAAGCATTTCAGAAGTAAAAGTGGAATAGATACTACTGCACTAGGAACACAAGCATTTCAAAAGTAAAAGTGGAATAGATACTACTGCACTAGGAACACAAGCATTTCAGAAGTAAAAGTGGAATAGATACTACTGCACTAGGAACACAAGCATTTCAGAAGTAAAAGTGGAATAGATACTACTGCACTAGGAACACAAGCATTTCAGAAGTAAAAGTGGAATAGATACTACTGCACTAGGAACACAAGCATTTCAAAAGTAAAAGTGGAATAGATACTACTGCACTAGGAACACAAGCATTTCAAAAGTAAAAGTGGAATAGACACTACTGCACTAGGAACACAAGCATTTCAGAAGTAAAAGTGGAATAGATACTACTGCACTAGGAACACAAGCATTTCAGAAGTAAAAGTGGAATAGATACTACTGCACTAGGAACACAAGCATTTCAAAAGTAAAATAATGGAATTAAGAAATATAATAATATAAATATTAGGATGGGAAATGTCGGAGTGGAATTTACTAAATACAGTAGAATAGAATACTGTATATACATATGAGATGAGTAAAGCTGTAAATAAATATTATTAAAGTGACTAGTGTTCCATTATTTAAAGTGGCCAGTGATTCCATGTCTATGTATATAGCGCAGCAGGCTCTAACGTGCAGGGTTGAGTAACTGGGTGGTACCCGACTAGTACTGGCTATTTAAAGTGACGGAGTGCAAAAATTCTCACCTGCTAACCTGTTGACAGTATATGGACAGAGTTCTCTTACATAGTCTATGTGATTAAAACAATCTTGAAGCATGGATTCCGATTGGTCAGACCAGCATTGAATAGACCTCAGCATGGGTACTTCCTGTTTGAGTTTCTGCCTATAGGAAGGGAGGAGCAAAATCGAGTCCTGATCTGATTTGCCGAAGGGAGGGCGGGGGGAGGGCCTTGTAGGCATCTCAAAAAAGCGAGTAGCAGTGATCTAGTGTTTTCCCTAAACTAGTACTACAGTCAATGTGTTGGTATAACTTCGGTAGTGTTTTCCTCAAATTTGCTTTGTTAAAATCCCCAGCTACAATAAATGCGGCCTCAGGATATGTGGTTTCCAGTTTGCATGAAGTCCAGTGTCGTTCATTGAGGGCCTACACTGAACATTAGCGAGTAATATACTCCGAAACAGTGGATGGTGTACCCGCCTCCCGAGTCGGACTAGAAATCCACTCTGAATACCTCTTCTCCGCCGGCGGCGACTTGAAGCAGCCTCTGGGATAAGTTCAATTGCCCTGGGGGGTACGAACAAAGGATCCAATTCAGGAAAGTTGTATTTCTGACCATAATGCTGGAGATTTACCGCCGCTATGATATCGAAAAGTTATTTCCGGCTGTATGTAATAACACAAAACCATTTCTGGGCTAATAATGTAATAAATAATACATTAAAAAAATGAAAGTTGTTTAGGAGCTAGAAGCAGAGCTGCCATGTCTGTTGGCTCCATCTTGCCATGCCATCAGGTCTCTTCAGAGATGTTCGATCGGGTTCAAGTCCGGGCCACTCAAGGACATTCAGAGACTTGTCCCTAAGCCACGCCTGCATTATCTTGGCTGTGTACTTAGGGTCGTTGTCCTGTTGGAAGGTGAACCTTCGCCCAGTCTGTGGTCCTGAGCACTCTGGAGCAGGTTTTCATCAAGGATCTCTCTGTACTTTGTTCCGTTCATCTTTCCCTCTATCCTGACTAGTCTCCCAGTCCCTGCCTCTGAAAAACATCCCACAACATGCTGCCACCACCATGCTTCACCGTAGGGATGGTACCAGGTTTCCTCCAGATGTGACGTTTCGAATTCAGGCTAAAGAGTTCAATCTTGGTTTCATCATACCAGAGAATCTTGTTTCTCATGGTCTGAGAGTCCTTTAGGTGCCCTTTGACAAACTCCAAGTGGGCTGTAATGTGCCTTTTATTGAGGAGTGGCTTCTGTCTGGCCACTACTATAAAGGCCTGATTGGTGGAGTGCTGCAGAGATGGTCGGGCTTCTGGAAGGTTCTCCCATCTCCACAGAGGAACTCTGGAGCTTTGTCAGTGACCATCAGGTTCTTGGTCACCTCCCTGACCAACGCCCTTCTCCCCTGATTGCTCAGTTTGGCCGGGCGGACTGTTCCAGGAAGAGTCTTGGTGGTTCCAAACTTTAAGAATGATGGAAGCCACTGTGTTCTTGGTGACCTTCAATGCTGCAGACATCTTTTGCTACCCTTCCCCAGATCTGTGCCTCGACACAATCCTGTCTCGGAGCTCTACGGAAAATTCCTTCGACCTCATGGCTTATGTGCCTTTCCAAATCATGTCCAACCAATTGAATTTACCAAAGGTGGACTCCAAGTTTTAGAAACATCTCAAGGATGATCCATGGAAACAGGACGCACCTGAACTAAATTTCAAATATCATAGCAAAGGGTCTGAATACTTATATAATAAGGTATCCATTTTTTTTTTGTCATTATGGGGTATCATGTGTAGATTGATGAAGGAAAAACATTTATTAAATTATTTTTAGAATAAGGGTGTAACAGAATTTGGAAAAGGTCAAAGGGTCTGAATACTTTCCAAATGCACTGTATGTGTGTGTGTATATTTACAGTACCAGTCAAAAGTTTGGACACACCTACTCATTCAAGGGTTTTTCTTAATTTTTTACATTGTAGAATAATAGTGAAGACATCAAAACTATGAAATAACACATATGGAATCATGTAGTAACCAAAGTAGCCCCCCTTTGCCTTAATGACAGCTTTGCACACTCTTGGCATGTTCTCCCACGTTGTGTGCCTTACTTACTCACACATTTTTTTCCCTCATTCTGTCTTCCATTTTGAAATGTTTTCTACCGTTTGCTCCTTTTGAACAGCACCCAGTTGTAAAGTGTGCCTCTACTTGTAGTCTATCATCTCTGCTACTCACCAGAGCTGCGTTCTTGGCCCCAACACTGGCTCTCTGCACCAGGAGCTTCTTGTCCCCCAGCTGCATCCCATTCAACCCTGCAATTGCCTGAGACGGCAAACATAGTTAGAACAGAGGGATGCATCACAATAGTCAAAATGTATTTCCTATCCACATCTCCTTTCCTACAACAGCGCTGATCTACTAAGGCTGGATGGGTGACAGCAATATGGAAGACGACTACTATGAGATTGGCTTTCACCTGGCCAGGTATATCAGATCAGTGCGGATTAAAGAGAGACAGACAGGGTAGCCACTTTGTACTATTGACATGCAGCCCAAGAGTTTGTGACCTTATGTTAACCTCATATCTATAACAATAAACATATTGCACACAGCAATACAGGTGCAATATCTGACACTGACCTGGTCGTTCAAATTGACGTCCACATATTCACAGAAGGCGTAGCCCTTGGAGAGGGCCGTGGCGCTGTCTTTGACCAGGTTGAAGGCCTTCAGAGGGCCAAAGGAGGTCAATAGCTCTTTTACCTAGGAGGGGGGGGGGGGGTGAAGACCAGAAAACACGAACAATGAACAAAATTATATGAGGGGAAGGATTGCTCTATCAGTAATATTGTCTGAACTAAAACAAATGAATTCTCAACCTTGATGATTGACAAAGTTAAACAGTACTATGAAATGTATTGATCATGCTAGAGACTTAGAAAGAAGGACTTCAATAAGTTAGAAAGGACTGACCTGATCATCATTAAGGTAATTTGGCAAGCCACCGATGAAGAGTTTGTGGGCTGAGTCTGGCACCACGGTCGAAACCACTCCTAATCCAAGCAACAGTGAGATATAGGGTTAAGACATTTTTTAAAATTGAAATCAGAGGATTCAACTGTGTCAACAATCTTTCGAAAGACCCACCTGGTACATAGACACTGGGGCTCTCACTCATGCCGGGCAGGGGCTGGTAGTCGTGAGGCCGTCTGATCTTCAGGCTCTGACCCTGGAAGATGATGCCGTCAAAGGCCATGGCCTGGGTCGTCTCGTCCACCGAGCGGAACTGGAAGAGGCACAGGTAGAGAGAAGGTCAACATTGTGACGTGCTATTGTAGAAGCATGCAAAACACAACGATACTTCAGCACTCAGCACGGCAACTGTTAGCGGGCAATGCAAGCTAGCTAACAACTGCCATCCATGATCGACATGTATTTTATGCCATCATTTTTATACTAAATACATTTTAGTTGAGCACACACCTCGAGGAAGGCAAAGTTCTTGTCCTGGTTTATCTGTACAGCTAGAACAGGGTTGCCAGGGGCCTGGGTGAGTCCGCCAAGGCACATCTGGGCATTGAAGAAATCCATCATTGCTTCCTATTGACACAACATGGACGATCACTTATACGTTTTGCAATTGGGAAGGCAGAAGTACATAGAACCAGCCTGGTCGAGAGCCTTCTATGACACAGTAGTGATGATTAAATACACAGTTATTTTTAACTATATCGCATAGGGTTGAGGCGTTAGTCTTGAACTGTATTAGGCCTTATGTCCGATCAGCTACAATGAACAAACGCAACATGAAACAATTTCAAAGACTTTACAGAGTTACAGTTCATATAAGGACATCAGCTAATTGAAATAAATTGATTAGGCGCTAATCTATGGATTTCACATGACTAGGAATACAGACATGCATCGGTATGTCACAGATACCTTTAAAAACAAAAGTCATCCCAAACATGCTCAAATCGGTGACATGTCTGGTGAGTATGCAGGACATGGAAGAACGAGGACATTTTCAGCTTCCAGCAATTGTGTACAGATCCTTGCGACATCGGGCTGTGCATGATCAAGCTGAAACATGAGGTGATGGCGCCGGAGGAATGGCACAACAATGGGCCTCAGGATCTCGTCACGGTATCTCTGTGCATTCAAATTGCCATCCATAAGTTAGAATTGTGTTTAATTTCCATAGCTTATGCCTGCCCATACCATAACCCCACCGCCACCATAGGGCACTCTGTTCACAACGTTGACATCAGCAAACCGCTGGCCCACACGACACCTGCCTGGTACAGTTGAAACTGGGATTCATCCATGAAGTGCAAACCTCTCCATCGTGCCAGTGGCCATCAAAGGTGAGCATTTGCCCACTGAAGTCGGTTACAACGCCAAACTGCAGTCAGGTCAAGACCCTGGTGAGGACGACGAGTACTAAGATGAGCTCCCCCTGGACTGTTTCTTAAAGTGCAGAAATTCTTCAGTTGTGCAAACCCACAGTTTCATCAGCTTTCCGTGTGGCTGGTCTCAGACAAACGCGCAGGTAAAGAAGCCGGATGTGAAGGTTTTGGGCTGGCGTGGTTTGCGGTTGTGATGCCGGTTGGCGGTACTGCCAAATTCTCAAAAAACGATGTTGGAGGTGGCTTATGATAGAGAAAATAAACTTAAATTCTCTGGCAACAGCTCTGGTGGACATTCCTGCAATCAGCATGCCAATTGCACGCTCCCTCAAAGCTTGAGACATCTGTGGCATTGTGTTGTATGACAAAACTGCACATTTTAGAGTGGCCTTTTAGGTGCACCTGTGTAATTATCATGCTGTTTAATCAGCTTATTGATATGCCACACCTGTCAGGTGGATGGATTATTGTGACATAGGAGAATGCTGACTAACAGGGATGTCAACACATTTGTGCACAACATTTTAGAGAAATACGTTTTTTGTGCATATGGAAAATGTTAGGTATATTTTATTTCCGCTCATGAAATATGGGACCAAGACTTTACATGTTGCTTTTATATTTTTGTTAGGCTACAGTTTACATACACTTACGTTGGAGTCATTAAAACTTGTTTTTCAACCACTCTAACATTTCTTGTTAACAAACTATAGTTTTGGCAATTCGGTTAGATCATCTACAATGTGCATGACACGAGTACTTTATCAACAATTGTTTACTGACAGATTATTTCACTGTATCACAATTCCAGTGGGTTAGAAGTTTACATGCACTAAATTGAGTGTGCCTTTAAACAGCTTGGAAAATTCCAGAAAATTATGTCATGGCTTTAGAAGCTTCTGATAGGCGAATTGACATAATTGGAGTCAATTGAAGGTGTACCTGTGGATGTATTTCAAGGCCTACCTTCAAACTCAGTGCCTCTTTGCTTGACATCATGGGAAAATCAAAAGAAATCAGCCAAGACCCCAGAAAAAAAATTGTAGACCTTCACAAGTCTGGTTAATCATTGGGAGCAATTTCCAAACGCCTGAAGGTACCACGTTCATTTGTACAAACAATAGTACGCAAGTATAAACACCATGGGACCCCGCAGCCGTCATACCGCTCAGGAGGGAGACGCGTTCTGTCTCCTAGAGATGAATGTACTTTGGTGCGAAAAGTGCAAATCAATCCCAGAACAACAGCCAAGGACCTTGTGAAGATGCTGTAGGAAACAGGTACAAAAGTATCTATATCCACAGTAAAACGAGTCCTATATCGACATAACCTGAAAGGCCGCTCAGCAAGGAAGAAGCCACTGCTCCAAAACCGCCCTAATAAATCCAAACTACGGTTTGCAACTGCACATGGGAACAAAGATTGTACTTTTTGGAGAAATGTCCTCTGTTCTGATGAAACAAAAATAGAACTGTTTGGCCATGATGCCCATCGTTATGTTTGGAGGAAAAAGGGGGAGGCTTGCAATCCGAAGAACACCATCCCAACCGTGAAGCACGTGTGTCAGCATCATGTTGTGGGGGTGCATTGCTGCAGGAGGGACTGGTGCACTTCACAAAATTGATGGCTTCATGAGGAAAATTATGTCTATATTGAAGCAACATCTCAAGACATCAGTCAGGAAGTTAAAGCTTGGTCGCAAAGGGGTCTTCCAAATGGACAATGACCCCAAGCAGACTTCCAAAGTTGTGGCAAAATGGCTTAAGGACAACAAAGTCAAGGTATTAGAGTGGCCATCACTAAGCCCTGACCTCAATCGTATTGAAAATCTGTGGGCAGAACTGAAAAAGCGGGTGCGAGCAAGGAGGCCTACAAACCCGACTCAGTTACACCAGCTCTGTCAGGAGGAATGGGCCAAAATTTAACCAACTTATTGTGGGAAGCTTGTGGAAGGCTACCCAAAACATTTGACACAAGTTAAACAATTTAAAGGCAATGCTACCAAATACTAATTGAGTGTAGACCCACTGAGAATGTGACAAAATAAATAAAAGCTGAAATAAATCAATCTCTACTATTATCCTGACATTTCACATTCCTAAAATAAAGTGGTGATCCTAACTGACCTAAGACAGGGAATGTTTACTAGGATTAAATGCCAGGAATTGTGAAAAACTGTGTTTAAATTTATTTGGCAAAGGTGTATGTAAACTTCCGACTTCAACTGTACATTAGATTTGGTGAATAATATATGCAGTGCATCCAATCAGTAACTGGATCTGAAATTGATACATCTGGTTGTGGTCTTTAGGGCACACTGCAGCTCTTTGTCAAGTGTTGCATTGACTTCACTTGCTGATGTGTAGTAATCAGCATATACAGAGACACAGGCTTCACTCAGAGCCAGTGGCAAGTCATTAGTAAAGATTGGTGGGAAAAAAACATCAGTCTGCTTCATGTGAATTATTTACCCTTTTCACACCACCATGCCAACCCGAACCGTACTGCAACTATGTTGAATGCTTAACCAAGCCAGCACAGTACCGCTCAGCTTGGCTCTGCTAAGGTAGTGTGGAAAGGGTAGCAGTTTCCCCATTACCTACCTCTGTGATGCCAAATGGTATGTTGCCTACGTAGAGCCTCCTGGCCTGCCTGGTCATTTGGCTGCCCACCACGGGTACAGAGGTGGGGGCGTGGGGCAGCCCCTCTGGAGTTATCATGGTGGGCAGCAGGGCCGTGGCTGGGATCTGGCCAGCAGCTGAGACAGGAACATGGACTCAAGTTAGATATGAGTCTAACGGAGAAGAAATACTCAACACCTGTTCTTTCCATGACATAGGCTGACCAAGGGAATCCAGGTGAAAGCTATGATCCCTTATTGAAGTCACTTGTTAAATTCACATCAAAGAGTAGATGAAGGGGAGGTGACAGATTAAAGAAAAGTTTAAGCCTTGAGACATGTGCCATTTAGAGGGTGAAGTGGGCAAGACACAAGATTTAAGTGCCTTTGAACGGGGCATGGCAATACGTTCCAGGCGCACCGGTTTGTGTCGAGAACTGCAACGCTGGCGGGTTTTTCACTCAACAGTTTCCCGTGTATATCAAGAATGGTCCACCAACCAAAGGACATTTTTGGGGGCAATATTAAGAAGGTGTTTTTAATGTTTTGTACACTCAGTGTATGTATAACTATATACAGTGCATTCGTAAAGTACTCAGACCCCCTCACTTTTTCCACAATTTGTAACGTGGCAAATATATTTAAAAAATAACTAATAAAATATTACATTTACATAAGTATTCAGACCCTTTACTCGGTATATTGTTGAAGCACTTTTGGCAACGATTACAGCCTCGAGTCTTCTTGGGTATGACGCTACAAGCTTGGAACACCTGTATTTGGGGAGTTTCGCCCATTCTTCTCTGCAGATCTTCTCAAGCTCAGGTTGAGAGACATGTCACGAAGCCACTCCTGCATTGTCTTGGCTGTGTGCTTAGGGTCCATTTTCCTGTTGGAAGGTGAAACTTCGCCCCAGTCGGAGGTGGTTCCAAACTTCTTCCTTTTAAGAATGATGGAGGCCACTGTGTTCTTGGGGTTCTTCAATGCTGTAGAAATATTTTGGTACCCTTCCCCAGATCTGTCCCTCGACACAATCCTGTCTCGGACCTCAACGGACAATTCCTTCGACCTCATGGCTTGGATTTTGCTCTGACATGCACTGTCAACTGTGGGACCTTACATAGTGTATGCCTTTCCAAATCATGTCCAATCAATTAAATTTACCACAGGTGGACTACAATCAAGTTGTAGAAACATCTCAAGGATGATCATTGGAAACTTGCAAATGTCTAAAAACCTGTTTTCGCTTTGTCATTATGGGGTATTATTTTGTGTAGATTGATAAGGATTTTCTTAAATTAAATGTAATATTTTTTAGGATATGGCTGTAACATAACAAAATGTGGAAAAAGGCAACGGGATCTGAATAATTTCCGAATGCACTGTATTTATGTACAGTTGAAGTTGGAAGTTTACATGCACTTAGGTTGGAGTCATTAAAACTCGTTTTCTACCACTCCACTAAATCCTTGTTATTAACAAACTACAGTTTTGGCAAGTCGGTTAGGACATCTACTGTGTGCTTGACACAAGTAATTTTTCCAACAATTGTTTACAGACAGATTATTTCACTTATAATTCACTGTATCATAATTCCAGTGGGTCAGAAGTTTACATACACTAAGTTGACTGTGCCTTCAAACAGCTTGGAAAATTCCAGAAAATTATGTCATAGCTTTAGAAGCTTCTGATAGGCAAATTGACATAATTTGAGTCAATTGGAGGTGTACCTGTGGATGTATTTCAAGGCCCACCTTCAAACTCAAAGAAAAATTGTAGACCTCCACAAGTCTGGTTCATCCTTGGGAGCAATTTACAAATGTCTGAAGGAATCACTTACATTTGTACAAACAATAGTAGGCAAGTATAAACACCATGGGACTAAGCAGCCGTCATAACGCTCAGGAAAGAGACGCATTCTGTCTCTTAGAGATGAATGTACTTTGATTGCAAATCAATCCCAGAACAACAGCAAAGGACCTTGTGAAGATGCTGGAGGAAACAGGTACAAACGTATCTACATCCACAGTAAAAACGAGTCGTATATCGACATAACCTGAAAGGCCGCTCAACAAACGAAACGTTTGACCCAAGTTAAACAATTTAAAGGCAATGCTACCACATACTAATTAAGTGTATGTAAACTTCTGACTCACTGGGAATGTGATGAAATAAATTAAAGCTGAAATAAATCACTCTACTATTATTCGGACATTTCACATTCTTAAAATAAAGTGGTGATCCTAACGGACCTAAGACAGGAGGGAATTTTTACTGGGATTAAATGTCAGGAATTGTGAAAAACTGAGTTTAAATGTATTTGGCTAAGGTGTATGTAAACTTCCGACTTCAACTGTGTATGTATTAAGTGAGAGGGACTGAGTTGAATACTTTCATACAAAATCGCATTAACAGCCTTTGCTTTTGAGCAAAAATAATACGGACCATGATGTGACACTATTATAGTGAGTACTGACAAACTGACCCTGCATAGCCTTGTACTGCAGGGGGGTGATATGCTCGAAGCCTGGTGCCGGGACATCCCAGTACTTCCTCACTTTCTTCTTCTTCTCTCTGTGCAGAGCTGGAGAGCGACTGCAGGAGAGAGACAGGAGGGGACAGGAGAGATGGACATATAGCCTTGCAATGCAGAGACCGTGTGGACGGAGGTTAATGGATAGCACAAAAGTATGGGAATCAATGGGATATCACAAAAAAATACATTTTGGATTGATAGTTATAATACATTGCTCTTAGAACTCTATCTACCTGGCATCTACATGCTCCCATTTGTATATGGTTTAAACATCAGACATTTACCATAATATAAGCCCTGATTTCAAAGTAAGCCTCTGACCATTATAGATCCAAGTCGTCTCCCCTTACCTTGACCCTGTTTGTATTAAGAACCATTCTGACATTAGAACACTCAACAACCACCAAGTACATTATTTAACAGATGGACAGCTGACTCATAATTAGCAGTTCAACTTTGAGTGTCATGCACGTCACGGTCTGCTGTAATACTGTACCTCACAACAGTCTCTTGGGATTGTTTTTGATTCTGTATGCTGAAATAACAGTTAAAACAAGGGTATTCCGTTTATTATTGCATAAAGGTGGGGAAAGAAATAGTTGAAACCAGTGATCCACAGAAAGCTATTCACACAAAATGGAAGTGCAACTCATTTCAAATACTTGTACAGTATCCACCTGCGCCTGTGTCGACGACGTTCCTTGCTGTCGCCACGGCTTTCCCTGCTCTTCCTCCTTTCCCGGCACCTCTTCTTCCTCTCTCGGCTGAGACTGCGGGACGGGGTACGCCACCCATGCCGATTCTCCTTGTCCCGCTCTGAAGGGGGAAAGAGGGAGGAAGGGGAGGCGAGCAGGGGAGAGTCACAGTGACAAAGTCACAGGATCCCTTAGTTGCAGGAGGAGAGACAAATCCTTAAGCATACTGCTTAAAAAAAAGTCATAAGCACAAGTGTATGCTGCTACTCCTGTTATAGCTAACGTTAGAATTAAAAGGCAATTGCCATTCACGCTATCAACATGCAGAGTTAGCACATCTGCGGGCATATCTGTAACACTATTCCCTGATTCTACATTGCATAAATGTGTCCTGGTATAGTACCCTTTATACACGCTGATGGTGAGCGTGGTGTAGTTAAGAGCAAAAGTCATGGACAGGTCCCAATTATTTTTAATTTGCTCCCGAAAAAAAAAAAAAAAACACTAATCAGGCAGATGTGACTAGCTATTCTGTGATGGCTAGCGGGTCATTCAGTGCCTTTTGTCATACATTGCGAGCAGACGTGCCAGCATGTGAGTCTATATGTGTCATAAATTAATATTGTTTTGGTAAACAAATCATAGGCCTAGTGCAAGCAGCTAGCTGACAGCAATGTGTAGTGACAGCGAGCTACTGGTATGCTAGCTCCCTATAATAATAATAATCTCTAAGACCTAGCTGGTACAATTAACCATTACTATAGGATGAATGGTCAACACTAACCTTTCTTATTTTCAGTCAACAATCTCTCGAATTCATCAAAATCCGACATTTTAGACCTAGATTGGATGACTTCTCTTGTTAGTTTTGCTACCAAGGCTACAAATAAACACAGCTTGTTTGAATCAAGACTGGACACAGGAAATTAGGACGCCCCCTGTCGGCATGGAATAATATTGATGTAGTGTGTGTGCTGAACAGAGGAATTCTGGAACATTTTTCAGAGCCCAGATTGAGAGACATTACATTTCAGAAATATGTCTATCTAGGAAGACAGATACCAACTACTAAAACGCATAACTGCATTTTGCGCAAACAATGTTTTTTTTTATTGTACAGCAGATGGGTTACACCGCTTTCACTGACCTCAATATACTTTCGAAATGTGGAAAGAAAATGTCAAATACATAAATTAACAAAATAATATTGTAGCTGTGGATCAGGTATTAACAAATGGTTCAACAATGAAAACAAATAAACATGTACAGGTGGAGTTTCTTTAAACCCACGGCTCAGAACGGTGTGCCTGTCCATTAACGGTCTTTACCATCAAAACAGCATTTGATGTATGCTCAAATTCTTCACATTTTCCATTAATTTGGACTCCGCAAATTTGTAGAACATATTTCCCTGAATGGCAGTCATCTACAAAAACTAGCAGGGCTCTCAAAGGAAGGAATACAGTGTCTGCAGTAGGTCAGTGCTTCTACCATTCATGAATCATGCAGAAACACACCGCAGATCATTATTCTGCTGTGCCACCTGACAATGAAAGAGCCATGAATCAAAGACTATAAAAACTTAATCCAATTAACATGAACAGCAGGATGGAGCCAACATTATTTTTCTTTGTAACTGCTGTAATAGGCTATGTCACAAAATTATCCAGTGTGTTGCTACATCACAAAATTATCCCGTGTGTGGCTTTTAGTTAATACAGTGACAGACTACAACCGTTTACACAAAATCCATCTCTTTCCTTCAAAAAAAAAAAAAAGTGTAAAAGTGTAAACATATCTCTCGCTCAACAACAAAAAACTACCCTCGGTGCACCCAATGCGGTAATCCTGCAATTAGCCCTTCAGAAAATGTTTCAAACACAATGAATAAGATACTTCAAGAGAAGAGGTAAAAAAAAGAAATAAGAAAAAAAAAAGTGTGACTCCCCATGAAGGTCAATAACTTTTCAGTCTACCTTCCCTCCATGTCTAAACGTATAGGAGGAAAGGACCCTCCATTAGTTTCTGAACCTGTAGGAGATGGGCAGAAGCAGGTGGTTCTTCTTCATGGCTGCCACTTTCGCGTGCATGGGCTCGTCCAGGGCCTTGTAGCAGCGACGGGCGTAGTCCAGGAGCTTCTCCTTGGAAGACTCAAACTCGCCCACCTCGGCCACCTTCTCTGGGGCTACCAGCAGCAGCTCGGCGATGGGGGATGTGGAGGCCATAGTGTTGCGGTCCACCCGGTGGACCTGGAAGGCCTTGGACATGCTCCTCAGGCGCTGGTAGGTGAGGAGGATCTTCTGGTACCGGTGGAGCACACCGTCAGGATCTTTCACTGGAGGAGAGGAGACATTTTAGTTAGCAGTTGATAGGAATTTCCCCCCAAAAGTGTGATAACAAGGAAACAATTTTTTCCAACATGCAATTGAATATTATTACGCAGCAGACGAATGCACCGGGCATAGAAAATAACATAGAAATAAACTGACTTGATTACCTCTTTGTCTTTCCTTGCCCCGAGTAATCCGGAAAACCCGTCTCATTTTCATTCTCGGCTCCCCACCATTCCTGGATCCCTTTTTCTTGGACATCTTCTCGTCCGATGAATCGTCATCCTCTTCCACTTCCTCTTCCTCCATATAACCGTCTTCCTCAAAGTACTTATCTTCTTCGATCACACGCACCTCCTGTTTTACTGGGGGGGGGGGCAGTGACAAAATGTATCCTCGTACACTTCAAGACACTAGATGACGGTTGACACTAAAGCCTAGCTTAAGCTGTATGACTCTCCCACTCCTAAAAAGCCATCCCACCCAAAAATCTATTCTGCTTCCCTCTCACCAGGTACTCTGCTGCTACATGTGTGAGGTTGGCTCTGGACGTGTTTCCGTAGCATTCCAGACCTGGTGGTCATGGGTGAAGGAGGAGGGCTTGGAGCTCTCTCTGGTGGAGGTTTCAGAGTAGTGTAGTTCAGACTAGTGTGTTGGGATTCGGGATAAACATCTAATAAAGAGGGGAGAGGATAATCGATTTTTAAACGAGTTCCAATTTTTTAAATTATTTTTTCCCCCCTCTACCTCAATTTCACCTCTCTCCATGTATCAGCTTATATAGTTGTGTATTCACTTGTATTATGCTTCCAAACAGTGCACTAAATAGAAAGTGTGACCAGATAAGAAACAGTGCTTCAATTGAACGTACAGTCAAGTACTGACCCACTGGGCACACACTGGTTGAATCAATGTTGTTTCCACGTTGTTCAATGAAATTACATTGAACCAACCTGGAATAGATGCTAAATTGACATCTGTGCCCAGTGGGAGGTCAGTAGAAAAGTGCTCCCCACCACCAACCCCCCCCAGTCTTTACGGTTGCTCTCCGGCGTCCTCATGGAGGAGACAAAGCGTTCCAGCTGGCAGCGCAGGAAGTTGCGTTCCTCCTCCAGGTCCTCGATGCGCTTCTGCAGCCACGAATTCTTCTCCAGGGACACACAAGGTGGGTGCGCAGGTTGGTGATCAGCATGAACGGGCTGTAGTGCGGAGGCATTTCAGAAGCCGACTCTGGAAGGGGGCAGTTCATTATTTGACTGTTTGAGGCATTGGTCATACATGGGTAGGCCCTGAGAAGTTATTGACCACCTGACTTATGACACCATAATTACATGATTCATTTAGTTGATTAAGGTATCAAGAGGTGATTACGCAGGGCACTATTCATGAGGGATGGTAGTTTAATCACCTCCACCCTCCAGGTGAATGGAATTTCTATCCAATTAGTGACAATCAATAAACTGTAGATCACTTTGCTCGGGTTTGAGTAGCCCTGAACTATCTTATCTGACATGGTCATGATAGGAGAAAACATTTATAAGGGGTTGCTTAACTTAGTAATATTCTGTATGAGAGACTGGTAAAATGGTTAATACAGAAGCCTGGTTGTTACCCAGCACCCCCTCCAAAAAGATATCTGTCTGACTGGTATTATGCACAAATGTACCTTCCAAAATCTGCTCACTCTGGTTCAGATAGGCAGACCGGCCCTGGTTCTCCTCAAAGGGGAATGAGACTTCATATTCATCCACAACATTATATAGACCTTTAGGGACCACAGTCAATGGTAGTGACACATGAGTGACAAATAAAACATGTAATTTGATAAATATACTGTTTAAATGGAAGTGCATTGAGTAAGCTAATTGAAGTCATTTTGTAAAATAACAAAACAGCCTATTCGGAGGACGAAGACAAATGAAAGTACCTGTTGCATTCCTCGTGCTTGTCCGATCAGTCATCCTTCGTGGATTGATTTAAATGACTTAAATGTGGATTGAGTGCTGTTCTGCAAATCTGTAATACATATGGCAACATTGTAACATTATAATAAGCACCGTCGTGGATCATACGTCAAGAAGTGTTAAAACAGTCATTAGTCCGTCGAGACGGTGATGTCACCAGCTGTAAAACAATTAAGATACCCCCAATGCGATTTCGCCATATAAGTGGTATCTAGTAAGTTCACCTGTTCCGAAATCGAAATGTAGCTAATCAATGTAGAATGCAATACGAATACAGGTCAAAACAACTGATGTTTTAGCATGAAATGTCAGCGAATGGTTTGTATTAGTTGTTACCCCGTTCTTCAAACGAGCCGCAAGTTAATAAGCAAGTTAATAACCATCCGCTTCCCATCAGGTGAAATGGGGTGAATTAGACAGCTTTTCTAATCGAGCCACGTGCGTAATTACTGCGCAGGGGGTGTAACGCTTCGGACTTCCTCTTCGATGGCTAATGAGAATGTATAATATTTATAGTGAAACAAACCTAATACCTACTTCATCGTGTCTTCAAATAACCTGCATCAACTACTGCATTTGCATTTTATAGCCTACCATGATAATAATTTCATACAATTTTTTGGCATACTGTATGTGGGAGGAGCTCAGGTGAGATTGTGGGAGGGGATAAATTAGTTTTTGAGAAAACACACAAAAATATTAAAGATGGGTTCGAATTCGACAATTCCGGGAGAATACAAAACTTGGCCAGGTAGACAATTATTTTTTCTAATAAATAATGACATTAAAAGTTGTCGCAGTCGACATCAGTGTCAACTGGGCAAATTAAAAATAAACGTGTAAAACATGACAAAGCGCAACTAAACGTCAGTCTACCGACTATCAAAAGCATGTTTAACAATATATTCTGCCTAGCCTTACTATTTTCTTTGTTGCTTTGGAGTGAAAATGTCATTAGTTTGGATATGCTGAGATGATAAAATAGTACCTTCCCACAGGGCACAGTTTTGATTTACATTTGGTTGAGCTGTCAACTAACAAGAATTCAACGTGAATTCAACCAACAATTTCACCCTGTCGTTGGATTTATTTTAAAAGTTGGGTGAAAAAATACGAGATTCTCTTACTTTGATTACATTTTGCAATTCTAAACAGTTTTCCAGGTTGATTCAACGTCATTACATATACTTTTTGGTTTGAAATGAAGTGGAAACAACGTTGATTAAACCAGTTTTTGCCCTGTGGATTCCTGTTTATACCATACAAACATTGTGTTTACATTTTTGCTACCTAATACCAATCACTTTTATTTCCCACTCATGTAGATGATAAATTATATTTAGCTTTTCATATTCCCTAGTATTTTTTTTTTTTTTTTTGTCAGATTTCTGATTCCCTCACTCATTCAGGTGTGACCATGGGGCTCTGTGATGGCCTGTCCCACTGTAAATGGACTTGTGCTGATGGACTTGCTGGGTGGCGCCGCCTTGCTGGTGGGAGTCTTTGTCCCTCTGGATATCAAAGGCAGAGACTTTGGGGATCTCCTGGTGTACACAGGGACACTATTCATGCTCATGTCTCTGGGTGCTGGGGTACAGCGGCAACATTGATGGCCTTGCCTCCAGCAAAGAGCTGGGCCACATTGGCACCACTGTGGACCGACTGGCCCGCACCCTCAGCCGCAAGATACATATCCCTCACCCCAGGGAACCTTAGGGCTGTGGCTGTCCATAAAAACAGGTAAGTTACTCATCGGGACTTAAATAATGGGTTATAGGCCCAAACATATTCTAAATTATAAATACAGTATAGGACTCATCTGTCAAAGAGACAGCATGATTCCCTGTTAAAATAAAGGTTAAATAAAATAAATACATGCCAAGACATACTAATTGTGATGCATCTACTCTGCAACATGTAAAATAATGACATGCAATTGATCTGTAACCTCTCGCTCTGCCTGCCACTTCTTTCAATAGGCTTTCCATCTTCACGTTGGTGGGTGGATGCCAGACACGGATCAATTACCCCCAATGTCCCTGCCGGGGCGGCAGGGTTAGAGCGTTGGACTAGCAACCGAAAGGTTGCAAGTTCAAATCCCCGAGCTGACAAGGTGCAAATCTGTCGTTCTGCCCCTGAACAGGCAGTTAACCCACTGTTCCTAGGCCGTCTTTGAAAATAAGAATTTGTTCTTAACTGACTTGCCTAGTTAAATAAAGGTAAAATATTACAAACTAGTAATGTTGAAACATTTCTTTAATAATGCAATTGCTCATCTGTTACATGGATGCTATTAGTGGATGTGATTTGAAATATCTTGTGTGGTCTAATGGTCAATCTTTTTCATAGAATTATTTTGCAAATGTATGTTTCCTTGTGTGAACAGCCTCTTCGGGCTCTTTCAATTTTGGAAATGTTTCTAGGTGTACTAGTAATGTAAATCATTTAGATGTATTGAAATATTGATTGCTTGTCACAAACTGTGATCCATTGCGCTTTACATTACAAGTAGACACTTCCAGCAGTTGCAGTATTTTCAGTCTCTCTGACCATTCCAGCTTGTTTTGCTCTTATTTTGGGACAGTTTCTACAGTGAACAGTAGATGGAGACAAACAGATTTATTCTCAGGTCCCCACAAGGAGAGTATGTACATTATATACCAGTAGACCTGTTTGGACTGACACTCTTATTCAACCAAATCACACAGCATACATTTAAACACACTTAAGAACTTACATACATACACACAATGCATATTCCATCGCAGAGATACACCAATGCAAGTATGTACGGTGACTATTGTGCCTACTACTTTGTGTAGATAGATATTCATAATTGTACTCTATTTTGTAGGTGATGTGTATGATCACAATTCAATATGCAAATAAGAGCAAATGGGAGCTTTTTTTAACTACTTAAACAAAACATCATTAGCTTTATATTGAGAGGGCTCAAATGAAGTTTAATGCTATCTTATTCAGAGGATACCGGCAATCAACTCATATTCTGTAAACCTGGCAAGAAGTACTTAGTATCAAATCAAATCAAATTTTATTTGTCACATACACATGGTTAGCAGATGTTAATGCGAGTGTAGCGAAATGCTTGTGCTTCTAGTTCCGACAATGCAGTGATAACCAACAAGTAATCTAACTAACAATTCCAAAACTACTGTCTTATACACAGTGTAAGGGGATAAGGAATATGTACATAAGGATATATGAATGAGTGATGGTACAGAGCAGCATACAGTAGATGGTATCGAGTACAGTATATACATATGAGATGAGTATGTAGACAAAGTAAACAAAGTGGCATAGTTAAAGTGGCTAGTGACATAAGGATGCAGTCGATGATCTAGAGTACAGTATATACGTATGCATATGAGATGAATAATGTAGGGTAAGTAACATTATATAAGGTAGCATTGTTTAAAGTGGCTAGTGATATATTTACATAATTTCCCATCAATTCCCATTATTAAAGTGGCTGGAGTTGGGTCAGTGTCAATGACAGTGTGTTGGCAGCAGCCACTCAATGTTAGTGGTGGCTGTTTAACAGTCTGATGGCCTTGAGATGGAAGCTGTTTTTCAGTCTCTCGGTCCCAGCTTTGATGCACCTGTACTGACCTCGCCTTCTGGATGATAGCGGGGTGAACAGGCAGTGGTTCGGGTGGTTGATGTCCTTGATGATCTTTATGATCTTTAGTACAATCATACTAAAAACAACAGGCTTAGTAGAAGGCATGGGCTCTCCTGGAAGAAGAGAAAACAGATTTGTCCTGTCAAATGTAGATTTTTTTTTTAAACGTGTGGTCTATAAGAGGGCAACTCTGGTCCAGGAGGGCCAGCCGCCGTGTGCGCAGAGTTTTGTTCTAGCTCAGAATCAACACCTGATTTAATTAATTAATGATGGTCTTCAATTTAATCATGGCCTAAAATGAAGATCATGATTAGTCTAATCCGGTACTTAAGAGCTGGAACAAAAGCCTGCAGTCTGTGGACCGCTGGGAGCAGAGTTAACCTGCCTATATAGCCTGTCCTGCCCGGGCTTGTTTGTTCCATGTTCCATTGTAGTGATCTCATTGCCAGCTTTTTCACTATATTTATCATGGCATGTATCTGACATACAGACAGATGGATGGCATGGTCATTAGATCGCTTTGGCACCGCTCCGTCCTGGCATAAACTATCACTTTAACCTCTCCTCCCTCTGTCTCTTCGTCAATCAAAAGATCCCTTCGTTAGCACGGTCGGCCCACCACCCACTGGGCCTAAACCTCAATTTAGAGCGAAGGTTAGATTGTATTCGGTCTTGGGGCAGCAGCTTTACTGGCTCAGAGAGTTGAGGGTGCTGTTGAAACACTTAAACAGAAGTATAGTTCCAGCCCGGGGGGGGGGGGGGGGGGGCACTCTTTATGCCTCTGTCAGTAGGTGTTCTGGCCATCTGAACTTTTAAGTAGTTTGATTTAATTCACAGGTTAATTGGGGGACTGATGTAAACACACATGTCTTGGCGCCAGTCTTTCCAGAGGTCTCTCTTGATGTGGTTGAGAAAATTGAATCAATGTAAAAGGTATTTCAGTATCTGCCATCATCTAAATTAAATTCAAACAACTTCATTTTCCCCCTTAGGACAATTCTAGAAGTGATATAGTGGGGCTTCACACATACAGCGCATTCAGAAAGTATTCAGACTTTTTCCACATTTTGTTACATTACAGCCTTATTCTAAAATGTATTAAATATTTTTGTCCCTCATCAATCTACACACAATACCCCATAACGACAAAGCAAATAATAGTATTACATTAACATAATTATTCAGAACCTTTAATTTGTTGAAGCACCTTTGCAGATCCTCTCAAGCTTTGTCAGGTTGGATGGGGAGCGTTACTGCACAGCCATTTTCAGGTTTCTCCAGAATTGTTTGATCAGGTTCAAGTTCGGCCTCTGGCTGGGCCACTCAAGGACATTCAGAGACTTGTCCCGAAGCCACTCCTGTGTTGTCTTGGCTGTGTGCTTAGGTTCGTTGTCCTGTTGAAAGATCAACCTTCACCCCAGTCTGAGATCCTGAACACTCTGGATCAGGTTTTCATCAAGGATCTCTCTGTACTTTGCTCTGTTCATCTTTCCCTCCATCCTGACTAGTCTTCAAGTCCCTGCCGCTGAAAAACAACAAAAACATTTTTTTTTTTTTTAACCTTTATTTAACCAGGCAAGTCAGTTAAGAACAAATTCTTATTTTCAATGATGGCCTAGGAACAGTAGGTTAACTGCCTGTTCAGGGGCAGAACGACAGATTTGTACCTTGTCAGTTCCCGACAGCATGATGCTGCCACTATGCTTCACCGTAAGGATGGTGCCAGGTTTCCTCCAGACGTGACACTTGGCATTCAAACCAAATAGTTCAATATTGGTTTCATCAGACCAAAGAATCTTGTTTCTCATGGTCTGAGAGTCTTTAGGTGACTTTTGGCAAACCCCAAGTGGTCTGTCCTGTGCCTTTTACTTCGGCCTGGCCACTCTACAATAAAGGCCTGATTGGTGGAGAGCTGCAGAGATAGTTGTCATTCTTGGAAGGTTCTCCCATCTCCACAGAGAAACTCTGGAGCTCTGTCAGATTGACCATTGGGTTCCTGGTCACCTCCCTGACCAAGGCCCTTCTCCCCCGATTGCTGTTTGGCCAGTCGGCCAGCTCTAGGAAGAGTCTTGGTGGTCCCAATCTTCTTCCATTTAAGAATGATGGAGGCCACTGTGTTCTTGGGGACCTTCAAAGCTGCAGACATTTTTTTGTACCCTCCCCAGATCTGTGCCTTGACACAATCCTGTCTCAGAGCTCTACGGATAATTTGTTCGACCTCATGGCTTGGTTTTTGCTCTGACATGCACTGTCAACTGTGAGACCTTTTAGAGACAGGTGTGTGCCTTTCAAAATCAATTTTGAGTCTCATAGCAAAAGGTCTGAATACTTATGTAAATAAGTTATTTTTGTTTTTTTTATTTTTAATAGATTTGAAAACATTCAATTTGTCATTATGGAGAATTGTGTGTAGATTGATGAGGAAAAATATATATTTGATCAATTTTAGAATAAGGCTGAAACGTAACAAAATGTGGAAAAAGTGAAGGGGTCTGAATACTTTCCGAATTCACTGTAAAAAACAAACAAGCACATAGACAATAAATGGAGAAGAAACATAATCAGTATCCTCGATGCTATCTTTTATTGGTGTGCCTTTGAGCAAGGCACTTAACCCCTAAAACTGCACCAGAAGCGTATCATAGAGGTATGTATTATACTACATACATACCTCTTTTGCTGTAAGAATGTTTGTATTCATTTGATCAATGAAATGATGTTCACTGTGTGAAACACAAAGATTCAGACACACTTTGGCTGCATTTAAACAGGCAGCCCAATAATGACATTTTTTCCAATAATTGGGCAAAAGATCGGAATTGGGATGCCTGAGTAAACACATCCTTCCTGGCTTAGATTCCACACACAGTGTTAGAATTAGTACTTTCTAACGTTCATAGGCCCATCTTTTTCAGTGTTGATAAATGAAAACCCCCTCACAGTGTTGCGTCCCTATAATACACTGACTGGAGGTGTCGAAAATTAACATTGTGCCAGTCAATTAAGCAATGACACTAAGCATTACAGGTGGGGTAAGGAAAAGGCCAGAGACAACAAGGGAGAAGGAGAAAACGGGTTAACCAAATCAATAACAACTTGGCCGCTCAAGAGGGCAATACTACAAAGCAGGATCAACTAGTTAGCCAGCTAACTTTGATAAACAACTAGAAATAACTATTGGTTTTCTGGTTCATTAAACTTCGGTATGTGTTTCTGGTTGTTGAGGCAATTAGACCATACCCATTTCAAGCTCATCTTTTTTTTAAATATATATAAAAAGTTATTTCAGAAAATGTACGCAAGTTAGCTTGCTAACGTATTGATCCTGCATTGTAGTAAACCCCTCAGGTCCTAGTGATAAACAAAAGTAGACAAGATGTGGTGAAACGTCTGGCTATCAAGACCCATCCTTCTTTTATGTACAGCTATCATGGTTGTCAACCAGTGACCGTCATTATACTTATACCAACTCCAACTAAAGGGTAGTAATTAGCACTCTACCAACAAATATAATGCACATTTTCTTCCAGGTAGTTTCACCAGAGCAGGTGGTGGGCTACGGCTTATAGGTCAGGTACGCGCACTTAAGACCCCTGGACCAAAGACAGAGGGGCCAATCATCACTAACTCGTCTTAGTTCTGTGAGACCCAAGGACCTGAACGTTTAGCCCTTTCTAATTAGTAGAGAAGAATAGGTTACCTGTGTGTTGTCAGACCACCCTTTACTATTCTGTCTGTCTCTGTCTCGATAGAGGTTAAGTGTACATGATGGAAAGAGGGGGTTTATGAAAATCTTAAATAGTAACAGGAGCTCAACAAAAAAAAGTTCTACATCAACAAAGGAATCTTTGTTCACTGTTATGCTGCTCCCAAATCTGGTGATTTAATAAAGCTAACATGATGATTTAATAAAACTAACGTGGTCATTTACCTCAAAGGTGATTTGAATAAAGCTTGAAGGTTTATTAAATAACCACATCCTGGCAACAAAGAAACAGTGAGCAGACATGACATTTTTTCTATATTTGACCAAATCCTCTAGGTGGGATCCCAACTGACTAAAGCACCTAAACCTAAAAGACGGACCTACAGTTGGCTATCTAGGAACTGCCAACCATGTGTTGAGAAATGGTTGCATGGCCCCTCTACACTAACCTCAGCTGATATCTGTGAAAACAGCTCATATCTGTAAGACAATTGTTGTTGTTTTCTTATTCAACTCAAGTGTTGACAACAGACAAGTCTTACTGATGGTGTTGAAGGTAAAGCTACAGACAATACCTACACAGCAGTCTACAGTATGGGGATAAAATGCTCTTTGCAATAGGTTTAAAATAATGTAATTGTTTGTACTTGTTTAAGAAAGGGCAATACAAAAATAAGGACATATTAAGAAATTACATAGACATTGTGTAACCAATGTGAAATGGCTAGCTAGTTAGCGGTGGTGCGCGCTAATAGCGTTTCGATCGGTGACGTCACTCGCTCTGAGACCTTGAACTAGTGGCTTTTGTGGAGCGATGGGTAACGATGCTTCGAGGGTGACTGTTGATGTGTGCAGAGGGTCCCCGGTTCGAGCCCAGGTTGGGGCGAGGCGAGGGACGGAAGCTGCTATACTGTTACAATTGCATAAAATATATTGTGTGTGTTAACGTATAGACATGGATTGATGGAAAAACAAAAATGTGCAGATAAGAAGTTCATTTGGGTGTGTTTGGGGCTCAGCACCTTAACAATCCTGTATAATTGACTTAGCCCAGACGGCAGGTGTAGCAGGATCCCCTTTTCTCTCTGCTGACCGTATGAGTAAATCCAAACTAGCCTTAAACTAAGCCTCTGTATTGACATTGAGGGGGTTAAGGTTTAAAGTTGTGTGAGGTTGATTCTGGTCATCAAGTATCATATGGTTGTACTACTTGTTGAGCTACTTGCTGATTGACAGAGATGGGGGAGGGGCTGTGGTTAGGGTCTCAGGCAGTATGGAAGAGGGATAAGCCTCAAGCCCTGTTTTAGCTTCTAAGATGTAGTACTTGTCATTAGACAAAGAAAATGTTAACACCGAAAATCTCAAAATTAATTGCATTGGTGCCTCTGTCCTGCTATGGAGGCAGGTGTAATTTGTTTTGCCTCAGCGATAGTGTCAATGTCCCTGCGGTGCAGATTCATTCTGGCACTGATACCACTCCACTGCAGCATCTGACCGTATTCACCGGACCCATAGTCAGCTCTCCATCACTTAGGTAACCAGTTGTATACTGAGGAAGGCCAGAATTAATGAGCGGTAAACAATTAAACATGACCTAGTACTGAGGTTAAACTAAAAGTGTGTAGGAGGGAGGGAGGGAGGGAGGGATAAACAGTGTCTTAAAGACTTAAAGACACATCTCGGTGTGTCCTGGGCTGCAGGTCATGATGTACGTAACACTCAATGTGCAATTATCTCCCATGGCTGTCTGAAAGTAAATGTGTCAATTGTTCAGACATGCAAAGGATGTTGAATACTAAAATCGTGAATACTTTTTAAGGCCAAATGAAAATGTTTTTTTAAACCTAACATTTTTTATATGGCCCTTCGAGCTGGATATATGCTAAAGAAGGACAGTGAGTTTACCCACCCTGTAGTGATCATGGTGAAGCGTACAATACTGCCAACCAATATCTGAACAGTCAGTGTAAATGTGACCAATGGTAAACACCACATACTGTATTTTGCTGGGGTTAGTGGTGGTTTACATTCAGTACCAGTCAAAAGTGTGGACACACCGACTCATTCCAGGGTTTTTCTTTATTTTGACCATTTGTACATTGTAGAATAATAGTGAATACATCGAAACTATGAAATAACACATATGGAATCATGTAGTAACCAAAAAAATGTTAAACAAATCAAAATATATTTCATATTTGAGATTCTTCAAAGTAACCACCCTTTGCCTTGATAACAGCTTTGCACACTTTTGGCATTCTCTCAAACAGCTTCATGAGGAAGTCACCTGGAATGCATTTCAATTAACAGGTGTGCCTTGTTAAAAGTACATTTGTGGAATTTCTTTCCTTCTTAATGTGTTTAAGCCAATCAGCAGTATTGTGACAAGGTAGAGGTGGTATACAAAAGACAGCCCTATTTGTCAATTTTATGGCAAGAACAGCTCAAATAAGCAAAGAGAATTGAGAGTCCATCATGACTTTAAGACATGAAGGTCAGTCAATCCGGAAAATGTAACAAACTTTGAAAGTTTCTTCAAGTGCAGTCGCAAAAACCATCAAGCGCTATGATGAAACTGGCTCTCATGAGGACCGCCACAGGAAAGGAAGACCCAGAGTTACCTCTGTTGCAGAGGATAAGTTCATTAGAGTTAACTGCACCTCAGACTGCAGCCCAAATAAATGCTTCACAGTGTTCAAGTAACAGACACATCTCAACATCAACTGTTCAGAGGAGACTGCGTGAATCAGGCCTTCATGGTCGAATTGCTGCAACGAAACCACTACTAAAGGACACCAATAAGAAGGAGAGACTTGATTGGTTTTGCACTTAGTGGGACTACAATTTGTTTTTCAACAGGACAATGACCCAACACACCTCCAGGCTGTGTAAGGGCTATTTGACAAAGAAGGAGAGTGCTGCATCAGATGACCTGGCTTCCACAATCACCCAACCTCAACCCAATTGAGATGGTTTGGGATGAGATGTCATCAAGGCAAAGGGTGGCTATTTTGAAGAATCTAAAATGTAAAATATATTTTGATTTGTAACACTTTTTACTACACGATTCCATATGTGTTATTTCATAGTTTTGATGTCTTCACTGTTATTCTACAATGTAGAAAATAGTAAAAAATAAAGAAAAACCCTTGAATGAGTAGGTGTGACCAAACTTTTCACTGGTACTGTATATTAAAAAAGCCTAAATCCTTCTCAACAAACCAAGTGTGTGTGAACTGTAAATGAGAACAAGCTGCTGCTGATTTTCCAGTTGGCACCAGTCCTTAGGCTCTAATCTTCTTTAAGCTCCATGTTTACAGTTGACATGTGATTTAGTGGTTTTTGTACCACCATTCTTCTCTCCAAAATGTTATTTTGATTGCTTACAAGCCATGGGAACACAATGAGATTTAATCAAAACTAAGGCTCAGATGGGAAGCATATTTATAAATGGTAGATACTAACATTTGAAATCCCTCGAAAACAACATATTTTCCCTGAGCGAAAATATTTTAAAATGTTCATGTTAATGGTATATGATTATTTCGTACATTTACATTGTTCAGGAAAGAATGCGGTGAGTGTTTTTGACAACGCTTCAGAGCGATATGTTTTCTTTATCCTTACCTGTAAAGATTATAACTTGATTGTTTCAAAGTACAACCATCAATGTTCCACATCTAATCTCTCGTTTAAAATGTTCCCATATAAACTTAATCAGGCCTGGGATATGGTTTTGTGAGAAGATTAAAAAGAACAAGATTGGGATGTTCTAAGGATACGTTCTCACTGGTGTTTATAGTTGATGTAGGGTGAGAGAATTTCCATGGCATCCTTTCACAAACACTTTACAACAGCAAGCCGCTTGTATTGAGCGTAATTCCAAAAGTGAATGTGGGTTAAACGGTTGCATGTTTGTTGACGCAGTCGGCACGATTTGTTTCACATGTTTGTCAGGAACTCTCCCATGTTTCAGAATAACTGATAGCGGCTTCAAATAGATGCCTGTTATTTTAATAGCTGGGCATCGGCACCCATTTCAGCAACAAACCAAAAAACTGTTTCAAATAAACACCAGGTCTAAATTAATTGTTTACGAGATTACCATGGACACAGCTCTGATATTCCCATGGTCATATGCATTAAAAACGTTTTTACAAAATGCTGTCATTGTTGCTAGCCATCGCGCTATCAAAAATAAAATACCGGTATCGTATGCCAACTACGATACAAGTCTTTATGACATTTACCTCATAAAATCTCTTCTCTTTTTAAAGTAGAAAGAAACTTGGTCAAAATTGTTGAAACTACTTTACTCCGAATTTGCCACTGTTATTGAAGGATAAGGATTATTGTGCTTTTCAATTTGTTTCTTTGACTTAATATTACCCTCTGAAACTTCATAGAAGTGCAAACGCTTCGACTGAAAGTATTGCTGAACTAGTGTTTTGTCTGTTGGAGCATGGTTCTAGCATTTAAAGTCTCACTCGTTTAATGTGCAAACGTTTCTTTTGATAAGACATTGACTTTATGAAAGATTTGTCATGAACTTTATATTTCATTAGCTTCAAGCTTCATTAGATAAAAATGTCTCTTTAACAGTTCTTAGAGAGCTGGGGTGTATGGGAAGGCAAAATCAAATCTGTATATCAGATGATTATTAGACTTTGTGTTTGATTGTGTTATTTGTGTTTCCCCTCTCTGTTTTTGTAAATCATTTGTTTTGATTCTAAATAATTATTGTGAGATAAAGCATTTCACTTCAAGAAAAGTTATTTTAACGGTTGATACATGATTCAAATAAATTGCTATTTTCTTTCCGATTTGGTCCTGCCGTACATACCTACACGTACGCTACGGTCACAAGACGCAGGCCTCCTAATTGTCCCTAGAATTGTCCCTCCTAATTGTCCCTAGAAGCAAACAGCTGGAGGCAGGGCTTTCTCCTATAGAGCTCAATTTTTATGGAATGATCTGCCTACCCATGTGAGAGACGCAGACTCGGTCTCAACCTTTAAGTCTTTACTGAAGACTCATCTCTTCAGTAGGTCATATGATTGAGTGTAGTCTGGCCCAGGAGTGTGAAGGTGAACGGAAAGGCACTGGAGCAACGAACCACCCTTGCTGTCTCTGCCTGGCCGGTTCCCTTCTCTCCACTGGGATTCTCTGCCTCAAACCCTATTACAGGGGCTGAGTCACTGGCTTACTGGTGCTTTTCTTTGCCGTCCCTAGGAGAGGTGCTTCACTTGAGTGGGTTGAGTCACTGACGTGGTCTTCCTGTCTGGGTTTGCGCCCCCCCCCCTTGGGTTGTGCTGTGGTGGAGATCTTTGTGGGCTATACTCGGCCTTGTCTCAGGATGGTAAGTTGGTGGTTGAAGATATCCGTCTAGTGGTGTGGGGGCTGTGCTTTGGCAAAGTGGGTGGGGTTATATCCTACCTGTTTGGCCCCATCCGGGGGTATCATCGGATGGGGCCACAGTTTCTCCTGACCCCTCCTGTCTCAGCCTCCAGTATTTATGCTGCAGTAGTTTATGTGTTGGGGGGCTAGGGTCAGTCTGTTATATTTGGAGTATTTCTCCTGTCTTATCTGGTGTCCTGTGTGAATTTTAGTATGCTCTCTCTAATTCTCTCTTTCTTTCTCTCTCTCTCTCTCTCTCTCTCTCTCTCTCTCTCTCTCTCTCTCTCTCTCACTCTCTCTTTCTCGGAGCCCTAGGACCATGCCTCAGGACTACCTGGCATGATGACTCCTTGTTGTCCCCAGTCCACCTGGCTGTGCTGCTGCTTCAGTTTCAACTGTTCTGCCTGTGTCTATGGAACCCTGACCTGTTCACTGTGATTACTATTATTTGACCATGCTGGTCATTTATGAACATATTGGCCATTTACTGTTATAATCTTCACCCGGCACAGCCAGAAGAGACTGGCCACCCCTCATAGCCTGGTTCCTCTCTAGGTTTCTTCCTAGGGTTTGGCCTTTCTAGGGAGTCTTTCCTAGCCACCGTGCTTCTACACCTGCATTGCTTGCTGTTTGGGGTTTTAGGCTGTTTTTCTGTACAGCACTTTGATATATCAGCTGATGTAAGAAGGGCTATATAAATACATTTGACGATTGAAATTTGATGATTGTTTGGCTCAGTTGATGGGAATAACCAGGAAGGGAAGGCTGTCTCGCTTTGTCATCTATTAGCCAAAAGGCTCATATTGCAATTTCAGAAATTGGAGACTGTACCTAGGGAAAGGAAAGGGAAAGGGAGATAACTAGTCAGTTGTCCAACAATGTAGTCAACTGAAATATGTCTACCCCTGTGAATCAGAGAGGTGCGGGGGGCTGCCTTAATCGACAACCACATCTTCGGCGCCCGGGGAAATCGACCTAAATTTGCCATCCCGTTCAACACTACAATGAATGTCAATGTTTGTTTCTCTTGTCTTCTTTTTTTATTGGAAAATAATAAACATATTTAAAAAAAAATAACATCTCATTCCAAAATCATGGGCATTAATATGGAGCTGGTCCCCCCTGTGGACTTGCGTCCATTCAGCCACAAGAGCATTAGTGAGGTCGGGCACTGATGTTGGGTGATTAGGCCTGGCTCGCATTCATCCTATAGGGTTTGATGGGGTTGAGGTCAGGGCTCTGTGCAGGCTAGTCAAGTTCTTCTACACTGATCTCGACATACCATTTCTTTATGGACCTCGCTTTGTGCACGGGGCATTGTCATGCTGAAACAGGAAAGGGCCTAACCCAAATTGTTTCCACAAAGTTGGAAGCACAGAATCATCTATAATGTCAGCAATCTCTCTCGCATTAAGATTTCCCTTCACTGGAACTAAGGAGCCAAGCCGAACCATGAAAAACAGCTGCAGCCCATTATTCCTCCTCCACCAAACTGTACAGTTTGCATTCTGCATTGGGGCAGCTAGCGTTCAAACCCAGATTCGTCCGTCCGACTGCCAGGTGGTGAAGTGTGATTCATCACTCCAGAGAACGCGTTTCCTTTGCTCCAGAGTCCAATGGCGGCAAGCTTTACACACCACACCACACCACACCAACGCTTGGCATTGCGCATTGTGATCTTAGACTTGTGTGCAGCTGCTCAGCCATGGAAACCCATTTCATGAAGCTCCTGACGGAACAGTTATTGTGCTGACGTTGCTTCCAGAGGCAGTTTGGAACTCGGTAGTGAGCATTGAAACAGAGGACAGATGATCATATACGCGCTGCGTGCTTCAAACACTCGCTGGTCCCATTCTGTATACTTGTGCGGCCTACCACTGGTGCTCCTAGATGTTTCCACTTCACAAAAACACCACTTACATTTGACTGGGGCAGCAATTTGACGAACTGACTTTTTGGAAAGGTGACATCCTATGACGGTGCCATGTTGAAAGTCTCTGAGCTCCTCAGTAAGGCCGTTCTACTGCCAATATTTGAATATGGAGATTGCATGGCTGTGTGCTCAATTTTATACACCTGTCAGCAACAGGTGGGACTGAAATAGCCAAATCCACTAATTGAAGGGGGTGTCATTTTGTGTATATATATATGAATATCCCTACAGACTTAGAGATGACTGTCACACACATCAATCCATCCTTCCCTAGCCCCTCTCTCTCTGCCCTTGTTCCTGACTGGGGAGATTATTGACATAATCTTCTGTCAAGCATCTGTTAACTTCCGAAGCTCCCTGTATTTTCATGTCATCTTTGCATCACTGTCTGTTTAACTACAAGATCACTTCATCTCTTTCTGGACATCAACCGGTGATATTGAGAGAGTTGTCCCAACCGACAATGCCCGGGATTCATCCAGTTTAATTAGAACTGGCATGACAAGAGACTCAGAGAAAATCCCAATACTAAGTAATTGACATGAAACAGTTTCACTTTAACCACTTTTATTCACAATGTCACCACAGTTACTATCAATATCAGGATAGTAATAACAGGGTTACCATCAATACAATAAAAATAATATATAATATATATGTTAAATGTGGCCAATGCCAGGCATTTCTTAGCGATTGTCTCTATTGATCTCTTCCCAGACAATACATGTCAATCTGAGTGTGGTTGTAGAGCTTTATCTACTCATATTTAATTTATGGGTTGAGGTACTGAAATCAAGCACAGTCCATTTCACAGTTCAATTTCAAAACAGTAAAAAATAAAAGACAAAAATAAGTTCCAGGTGGCTAGAACCTCTTTTTAACCTCTCCCTTCCCTCAGCACCTCCCACAGTCCTCTCCCTCCATCTCCTCCCTCTCTTCCCTATCCAGGGCATCCTCAATCTCATCCATCTCTCTCTCGCAGTCCTCACACCCCTTTGTCCCACAGCCACCAGCCATCATCACCAGCCCTCTGTGATCTGGAACCCCCGGACCGGGGTCGATCATCGCCCCCTGCTTGCAGTGCTGGAGCAGGCTGCTGACTGAGCAGGCGCCCCCGGCCACCTGCAACACCTCGTCGTACGAGGGGGCCTGGATGGCCGCCCGGGCCTCCTCCAGACGAACGCGGGTGCGGTGCTTCATCTCTATCAGCGTCTTGGTGTAGGAGTTGAGGGTGAAGACGGCCGCCGCCATGCAGCAGCTGAAGGAGATCCAGGCTAGACTGAGGGTAAGAGAGAGAAAGGATGGTAGGGCCGTAGTGGTCATTGGTTATGAATAGGCTGTAAATATGGCCTAGAAGTTTAAAATATGCTGATATCGGGTCCAGAATTAATGGATCCCTTGATAAAGATAAGCAAAAAACACAGTATAAAATAAACAATACAAATACTGTGCTATATTGTATGCTCACTTTTTTTTGTATTATTATATTGTTTTATACTAATACAGTTGCTCAGAATTGTGTTAGTTTGTCTAAGAAGTAAAAAAATATATAAAAAAATATTGGATCCCAATAATTTATTATTGGATAATCCAATTATTGGATTATTGTTTTCAATACTCCAGTACCCTCCCCTTGCGTGGATAAGGTCTTTTTAATCAAATGTTTTATGAAATTGGAGAACACATTGGGAGGGATCTTAAACCATTCCTCCATACAGATATATTTCCAGATCCTTGATATCCTTGATATCCTTGATATCCTTATTCTGCTTCCCTCTTCAATTCAAACCACAGGTTTTCAATGGGGTTCAAATCCTGAGACAGATGGCCATTGCAAAATATAGATTTTGTGGTCAATGAACCATTTCTTTGTGGATTTGTACCCCTATCTTTTTGAGATTTGTACTAGTTGATAAACACAATCGCTTTCTCTGAGAAATTGTAATAGTATAAAAATAATACAATTATAAAAATAAAATAGCAAATAGTTCTTTGCTCATCTTTATGAAGGTATCCAATAATTCCGGACTCCACGGTTTTCAATTGGACTGTGGTTAGAAAATACTTAAGCTAATGGTTGGAGACAGTGCCTAGGTAAACAAACCAATCATGGATTGTAGAATCTCCATGTCCAAAGACTGCTTTCAGGGTAAGGGAACAAAATAAGCAATTTTGTAAATTTGGGTGAACTATGTCGAAGGGAATACTTACACAAATGACCAGCCGTAGTCCCAGGTCTGTGGTCTCCAATCTTTTGGCCCAATGCTCACAGTCATCTGGAACACTGTGGTGTACATCATATGAGCCACCATCCCCATCAGACCTGAGAGAGCGAGAAAGGAAGAGTGATTGATTTTCTGACAATCTCTTCATTTATTTGACCAACATCCAATAATCAATGCTTTACCTTGTGAATATTTCTACAGAATGCTCAAAAGACTTGGTATAGATCATTGTGGTGATAAGAGACATGGCCGCTCGTCGTGGCCGTCTCACCTGAAAGGACAGTGCATATTGCGGCAAAGGCGTTGATCTTGAGAGCGTACATCTCCTTATGGGCACAGAGACACAGCACCTCCACCCACATGAGGAGAAAGCCCATGGCCAACAGGCCTATGTACGCAAACTCTGATACTACTGACAGCCACAGCACCCCTGTGAGTGAGTGAGAAATAGATTGAGGAAGAGAGCGATAGAAAGAGAGAGAGGGAAAATGAAGATTGGAGAGAGGTAGAGCAAGAAAAAGTTGGCATACAGTGATTATTTGACTTGACGACCTGCAATTTAAATGGCGACGTATTAGCTTCACCTATATCTACTTTCAATGAGCACAAACCTTGTGTCTCTCCTGGAGTTAATTCAATGAAGCTCCGGCATTTCTCCTCTGTAAGACAAATACAATATGATTAGCAACAAATACAACTTAAGTCAGTATATTCACTTGTACTGTATCTTTTAGGGCCTTGTCAAGGAAATGGGACATACTGATTTAATTTAGATCCCATGAGTGTCTGTTGTGAGATCTTAAAATAGTGCTCCAATTGGCATGGGTAATCAGAGGGGGACACTTACTGGAGTAGAATAATCCACCAGATGTTCTCTATCTAGGGTCAAGACAAAAGGTCTAACTCTCCCCTCTCTACAGTGATTTTGCAAATTAGTCCTAAGGCGACATGCAAAGACATTACTTTGAGTTTTCCTTCACTGACTCGAGCTTACATTGCCAACATTAAAGATGATTCAATTATTAACAGAGCACCCGCTTGTGATAATTTACTTCTAAATAGCCTTGGTTGATTAGGGACTATCCCAGATCAGTGAATGCGTATGGTGTTAAAGCAACCAGTCATGCAGAGATAGATTGACAGTGGAACAGCAAAACAGCCACATTCAAATATACAATGGTAATTGCTGATAGATATATCAACATTATAGTGCATTCTAGTAACTAGTGTCCAGTCATTATTGGGGTTCCACAAGTCAACGTCCTAGGTCCGACTCTATTGTAAGACTTTACTCAATCAAGGTTCTGTAGATCAACAGCCTAAAACAAGAGCCGTATCCTGTTTTATTCACTTTTCCAATGAAGTTCTCCGTGTCAAGCAATTACTGGCTAAGGCTAGAGATTCATTTACATTTTAGTCATTTAGGAGATGCTCTTATCCAGTGACTTACTTAGTGCATTCATTCGTTATAGCTAGGTGAGACAACCACATATCACAGTCATAGCAAGTACATTCATTGAGAAGATTGGATCTTACAGTGCAAGAACCAGGCATCATTAGGCTCTTGGGATGAAGGCTACTTAATAACCCCCCTTTCTATAAAAGGTAAAGCATACTTAAACAATGGCCTGGATAAAGACCCAATGCTCACCCTCGTTGTGTGCCTCGCAGGACAACCAGAAACCTGTGTGGAAGTAGCGCAGCATGTACTTATCCTCGCCTGTCTCCCAGATGTAGTGCACTGCGTTGGCGAGGGCCTTTTTCTCAAGCCTCGCCTGCTCTTCCTTTTCCAGGGGCGACAAGGTGATGTTGTTTGACGGCTTCTTAGGGTCCAGAGTGGGAGTCTCTGAGGAAAAGAGAGGTTAAGAGGGTCATTGGGACAGGAACGGTTAGACAGTTTTAGGCGAAATATATGCATCTAGTTTACACACCGTACTACTGTAATTTCTCTACAATAAACTCCAGAAACACACACCTTCCAAACAATTTTCTCAAAGGCATTTCAAGACCATAATTCAATATTCTTCAGGGACAGAGATAAAAAAGTGCCCATGAGTCCATAAACCACCCCCTGGTGTCAACGGAATGAAGGGGCAACAATCTACAGCAAAATCCGTATGAAATCTGTTTTTTACATAATCTACCTTATGTAGAAAATTGCATATTCCATGGCAATAGGCTTAGACAACAATGTAATCCAGATAGTCAACAAAGTTTGAGAATACATACATTGGGCTTTGTCAACAAACCTTTGTGTGCCTTCTCTGAAAAGCAACAAATTTCAGTGTCATGATTCATGTTCAGGGGTTGGTTCAACATGGGTGAGTCCACAAGTACAAAGCAAGGGAAACAAATCATTATTTAGGTACCGGGCTCCACATTCATTCTTGCACAGGTGAATAGGTGAATTATTTCCCTACCTGTGGTGTAGGGCTGGCTGTTGTTCTGTCCGCAGTTCTTCAACTTGACCGGGGAGAGGCAGAGGGGCTTGGCAACCTTGTGGGTCCCCTCGCACCAGTACGAGGTGCAGAAGGCCAGGATGGACAATGCCAGGGCCAGTGACGTCAGGGACAGGGAGAGCAGGGAGCGGTTGCATCGTGACATGTTCTCCAGCATGGTGGCTTATGGGGGTGGGACAGGGGCCACTGCTAAGAGAAAAAGTGGCCCTCCGATGGAGAGACAGAGGTCGGGGGAGAGACGGGGTGTCTCAAGAGGAGCTTGAGACGAATGATGGTGAAACAGGGTGATGGGGGCTGGTTAGAGGACGGGTACAGGGATGACAGATGAGAGATCAGCTAGAGTGAGGGCAGTGATGACGATGAGGAGGGAACCGGTGGGAGGACTCAATGACAAGGCCGAATGAGGGAAATGGAATGAAGCGATATAGAGTAGAGAAAGGGGGATTGACAAAGGGATGGTATGGCAGAGTGGGATTAGGAAACTGTGAGAAAATTATGGGATGGAAGAAGTAGAAGAAGAGGGCAATAGAGGGGAGGATTTATTCACCGAGCCAGACGGACTGGATGAGGGCTAGCTAGCCTCTGTCACCTTCAATTAGTCCTTTCGATATTCCTCCACACTTTACACGCTGATCCAGCTGTGGTCCCGCAATAACAACTTGTGATGAATAATTTACAAATGAAAGCAGTCATTGAACTGAGGCAACCAGGCAGAGAGCTTTTGATTTGGGAAGAAAAATATATATAATTCACTTCTTACATTTTACGTCCATATGCTACATCCCATATTTCCAGTATATGACGTGGATTTATTATGTGTTCGTTGGTATACAGTTGGGTCCTGGAAGATAAACACTTACATTTTACAGAACCACTAATTATTTATTATATCCTGTCTCCTTTTTCTCGGGAAACATTCTGTTCTTCCCGTGCATCTCGGCTTTCTCAGGAAGATTGTGATTTGATATAATGATTCGTCTACCTCTCTGTAGACTCGTAATCCTCATTAATCTGTGTTAATCTCCCTGTACAAAATCAATCTGTTTAATCCCACACTCGTAACGTCTGTCCAACCACCTATAGAGCAAGACAAATAATTTGGATTAGTATCGGGAGGAGTAATTAAGGGGACACAATCTACAGAAAGCACTGGTCTTGATGTAATCTCCTTTATGTAGAAACATTTCATATCACATGGCAATAGGCTTAGACAACAATGTAATCCATATAGTCAGCTAAATTTGAAATTACATATTGTATATACATTGGACTATGTGGATTACGTAAACAGACCATCATCATCATTTCATAGTCACAACAATTTTTTGCATCACAATCCACACAATCGTCATCCTATCATCGTCATAATTGTCATCATATCCTGTCAGCACAATCTTTATCATTGTCACAATCTTCATAATCACAATCTTCTGCATCATCACACTCATCATCCTATGCGGATGGTTTAGTGTACTGGTCTGGGTTGCGTTCGGTATGATTTACGTTCTGGAACGAGCAATTGAACAGAAAAGGCTACTGAACGACCAGTTGAAAAACAAGGAGGGGTTGGGAGATGGTGAATGCAGTCAGCATGGCCACTGCCATTTAAACACGTCACACATTGCTTCAAACCACACCCACCAAAAATAACTCAAACTTTGTTCAATAACGTTTTGGGGAAGAGTGTTGTTCCGAACAAACCGTTCAGCAACGTAGCAAACGTTCAAGCGAACTAAACGCACCTCTGAGGTCTGTCTTGACTCCATGAATGATTATTGGATATTTTAGCGCAGTGATCATCAACTAGACTCAGCCGCGGGCCGATTTGTTCTTGAGCGGATGGTCAGGGGGCCGGAACACAATTACAAATAATTTGTAGACTGCAAATTGACCGCAAAAAGCCCAAACAGATACAGTGCAATCATTTCAACCTTGCTTACCATCACATTTTTCTCAATTTTTTTATTTTTTATTTCACCTTTATTTAACCAGGTAGGCTAGTTGAGAACAGGTTCTCATTTGCAACTGCGACCTGGCCAAGATAAAGCATAGCAGAGTGATCAGACAACACAGAGTTACACATGGAGTAAACAATTAACAAGTCAATAACACAGTAGAGAAAAAAAAGGGGGTCTATATACAATGTGTGCAAAAGGCATGAGGAGGTAGGCGAATAATTACAATATTGCAGATTAACACTGGAGTGATAAATGATCAGATGATCATGTACAGGTAGAGATATTTGTGTGCAAAAGAGCAGAAAAGTAAATAAATAAAAACTGTGGGGATGAGGTAGGTGAAAATGGGTGGGCTATTTACCAATAGATTATGTACAGCTGCAGCGATCGGTTAGCTGCTCAGATAGCTGATGTTTGAAGTTGGTGAGGGAGATAAAAGTCTCCAACTTCAGCGATTTTTGCAATTCGTTCCAGTCACAGGCAGCAGAGTACTGGAACGAAAGGCGGCCGAATGAGGTGTTGGCTTTGGGGATGCTCAATGAGATACACCTGCTGGAGCGCGTGCTACGGATGGGTGTTGCCATCGTGACCAGTGAGCTGAGATAAGGCCTTTTATTATGCGTGGGAATACTTGTGAACAGATTTCTTATTTAAAAATCACTTGGATCTTATTTCCTGGTGTTTTTACTGTATTTAATGTTCTATAATGAAACAAAAAAACTAATGTTATTAGATTTTTTTGCTTAGAAAACTTGGGGGACAAATTCCGTCCGCGAACCTTGCTTTAGGGAATAATCATTGAAATATTAATCCATCTGTGTTGATATGGTCTTTATGTAAAATAGCAATCTGACAAAGATAGCAGAATCACAGATGTTTGTGTATTTCTATTTAATCTGGCGACATCTGCATCAATTACCACTATACACTCTTTGAAAAAAGGTGCCATCTAGAACCTAAAAATGGTTATTCGGCTGTACCCATAGGAGAACCCATTTTGGTTCCAGGTAGAACCCTGGACTCTGAATAAGAGCATATGTTACATGTAAAAATGTAATAAAAAGACCACAGCCAAATAACCTTTTGGAACCCTTTTTTCGAAGAGAGTAAAGCTGTGTTGTTGCCAGATTGGGTTGTCAATTGCGGCACAAAATAATGACAGAGATTATTCCTCATTACAGTAAAAACAGGAGTTAATCAGACTCGGGTATTTAATTTATCCCATCACGACACCAAAATATTTCAACAATTAGAATAACCTTCAAACATTGTAAATTTCTCCCAAAGGTATTAAATTACAAGCTCTTAATTTTCCAAATCTGTAAGCGTTTCAACAAAACGTTTGTTGCAAACTGTCAATCAATATCTCCTTCCTAAGAGTCTCATCCATATTAACTCCAGATACTCCGGCAAAAAAAATGTTTTTATACTTGACTCGAAACCGGAAAATATTTGCAGCAGTCTAGGAACCGCATCAATTTAATGCGTAAACCAAAGGAAATCTCCTATCCCCATTATCCAGCAATATGATTAAATATGACACAGCCACACAATCACACACGCAGTTTCATGTCCTGTAATAGTTGTGCCTAAATTTGAGTTCAAATGGCCATACCGGTTGTAATTTCTCTGTGCTGCATATCGCCGGGCTTTCCATTGAGTCCTTGTCCCCCCATACGGTTGTACAATACATGCATGAAAGTTACCGAACGGATGTTTGTGAATGAAGAAAAAAAAACATACCATATAAGGCCTTCAGAGACATCGACACTCTGTCCTCTACCAGATTAACTTTCTTCACCTTTTCTTACTCTCTCTCCCTCTCTTCCTCACGCTTCTGCCTTTCTTGGGTGAGTTTCTATCACAAACCCACCCAGATTTCACTTAATCCTCACAAACCCATCTGTTACTATCTCTCCCTTTGCTCCCTATATCTATCTATCATCCATCGTCACATTCTCTCGCTCTCTCTCCCACAATTTCTTACGCTCCACTTTAAGCAAATCCATGATTCTACTTTGTAGTTCACTACATAATGATTAAGGGTCATGTGTTGTTCTATACTGTTTATCTGTTCGCCTCCGGGGAATCCCCATCTTGACCCGGATGACGAGTCACCGCCCTGCTTTCCAAAGGTCATGCCATACTCTGAATGAGGAGTGGAATTAGAGAATGTACAGTATGTGCGCCGCTCACCCCCTCGCTTTCATCCCGTCATTTGGAGTGTTCAAGTTATGTAGTACACTCAACACTGATCCACCCAATCTCCCTTCGACCCAGCAATCTCTACTCCGTTGAGATCACTCCCCTTCAAACAGCTGTTCCTCAAATTATGTCCACAAATCACTTTGAATCATCACTATTTTGGCGAGGAGCTGAAAGAGTGACGTGAGCGACTGAATTAAAAATAATTGAAATTGGGCATTGGAATTGTGGCGCACATGCGTGTAGGTGTAAACTAAAAAGGGAGATATAACGCTGTACTGGAGTGCCTGTAGTGACAGATGTTTCACCAGCCCTCATGTGGCCATTTGTAATAGGTACCATCACTGATGTTGAGACAAATGTGGATTGAGCATAGGCCATACACCTCAATCAAGAGATAAAAGGCATTGGTGGAGACACCTTAAAGCAAGAAATGCCAACAAAAAAAAGAGAGAATTTGCCCATACCATAGTCAGATCTGAGATCTCAAGTATTGAATAACTTTATTTCTCAAATGTGTACTGTCACAGTTTCCACCACAGCCTTGACATAAATAAAAAAGTATATCATAGGAATTAAATGATAATAGTAGCCACGATAAAATGTATTATCGTAACAACACTAATCCTTTTGCACTACGATTCAGATTAATTCATTTTCATTTCACATTTTGTGTACTGTGTTGTTGTATTTCAACTGTTTTGTTTGAGGCCAAAGAGGAAACGCAAAACACAGAATGACAAGCATCCCGTAGGATTCATAGGCCTTACGATGAAAACTCACTGAATAGATAAACATAACAATACCGTGTGCATGGGATGTTGTCTTGTCATACAAATATTTGACAAAAAGACTTTCAACTGACTGAGATACAGTTTTCAACAACATACGCAAGGACAGGAAAAAAAAGATGACAAATTCAGCTTTCATTTGTACACAATCTGTTTGTTCCCAAACACAAGTAAATAAGTAGACTTAAGTGTATAAAATGACAAAAGCGAAATAAAGCCACTATTGGTTATTGGCTGATTATGATTATGGGTTCTATCCAATTGGATATGACCTTTTCCAACTAAAGTCAATGGTCAACTAAAGAAACCCACAGGACAATGACCACTTTGATGCTTGCTGTCAATAATGTGAGATGATTGAATTTGAATATGGCTCTAGTTTGTTTTGAAAGTATCTGTCGGAGGCCAAGTGTTCAAGAAACAAACAAATAATTGAATTAATAAATACAGTAAATAGGCTAATAAGTAAATTAATAAATAGATACAATTGTACTTTTAAAAAAAAATCACAAATAAGTTACTTTTGCTCAAGGATCTCACCTCTACACAAAACTCTCTCTCTCTCACACACACACACACACACACACACCTCCTGATAGCAGCTCTACTGACATCCTGTTCTTTCTGTGTACATGTTCCATTGTAGACTACTGTAATGATTCATCGGGTCTTCTTAACCCTCCATCCACCTATCTCAGAGCCTTATGAGTCAAGCATAGAGAAGGTGAGCATTGATAATAACCAGTCTAATTGAAAAATCACAGCACAAGAACAAAATCACAGAAGGACTAAATGGAACTAACTCCTACGGCCCCATCTCAGCTTCTCACTCTTGAAAGAACCGAAATGAACATCGAATCAACCAAAATTGAATGTTTTTCTTGGAAAAACTATTTTGAGATACTTATATTTTGTCTTGTTTAATTTCTTACATATTATTGCATACACTTACATTGGACATGTACATTATATTAACCATTGCAGATATTGGGGTTGAGGAAGGTGAGCTGGACAGGTTGTAGCTTTTCAAAAAAGTATAGGATTGTTGTTCCGTTGGGGAGGATCTCCCATTCTGGTGTCTAAAATCATGTGTCACTGCAAAGGGACCACCCTCCCATTTGAGGAGTGGAAGCTCCACTGCAGAGCCACTGCAGCGTGTCCTGCCTGAGGAACCCAACCCAGACAATTGGGTTGTACCATCCCAGCTCCAAAACAGGGGCATGCCATCTGAGGTCCCATTTCAGGCATTGCCAGGCCAGGATGAGGCATTCCCAGGGAATGGGATGATAGCTGGGTTAAAGGAGGCCCCAGCAAGGGGTTGTGGGACCCAAAGGCGGGTAACACCGTAGGACATATGTGGGTGGAACCAAAAAGGCTGGAGTTTGGGGAGATTGTAGTACGAGACACTCCAGCAATAGATGTGACTCTGCCCATAGGGCCAGCCATGCCTGGGCCTTGTAAAACGCCTAGGAAATTAGGAAAAGCAAAAGAAAATGGGGCAAGGGAGGGAGGACAGATATACAGTACAGAGCATTCCAAGAGAGAGTATAGAACAGAGAGAGGAGTGAAAAGGTTACATCTCTAAAATCTATGCATGGCTACTACCGATACTGACCCACACAACAGTTATGCACTATAGGGGGGAGGAAGGCCTAGTGAAAACACTGAATCACAAACACTGCTTTAAATGAACAGAAATATACTTCTCATATTCACCCTCTGGTTCTCTCTGTCTATCTCTCTCAGTCTCTCGTTTACCCGTCCTTACTTTGTTACTTGGTGCAGGGGGGTGTTTGGGTTTGGGGGGAAAGGACTGAGCCCACGTCCACGAGCGAAGCGCCGGCACCATGGAAGGAAGCTGGCGATTTGTTGTCTTCGTCCTCTGTGGCTCCATTGTCTGTAGAGAGAGAGAGAGGAAAATTAGGCCTCTGCGAAATATTACAATATTATCACGATATTACAATATTAGTGTGTATCATGAAAGATGTATGACGACAAGGGTGTGTCAAGTATAGTGTCGGAGGCACAGGCATAGAGGGAAGACAGACGGGGCGCTAACACACAAACACATTACTGGGATCTGTTAGAGTACACAGGCGCTCTTCAGCTCAGCTTGACTGAAAAATGGAATACGGTGCTCAACAAAGAGACATAGGAATACATTTTAAAAACATCTTACCCCAGGGCACTTCAATTGCCGACTATCCCAGAAAAAGAAAAAGGGGCACTCAGATGTCTGCATGCAAGGGTGTTTAAGGTTTATTGCCAGGACAAACAGATAGGCTTACACTGTGGCCTGTCAGACGCCTTCCTCAGAGCTTGGAGGCAACAGCCTTGAGAAAGCATACGATACTACAGTACATTACCTGTTCCATTACTTGGAGCTCCCCATGGGTCAGAGTTTATAGCGTCTGTGGTGGTGGAAGCCCCTCCATCTCCCCAGGGGTCGTCTGTGGATGCTGTGTCGGTGGGAGCTGCAGGTGCACCCCAAGGGTCACTGGCGATGGGCGGAGACGATGCTGGTGTAAAGGGGGTGGGGTTAAACGGATTTAAAGGGGAACTCCAATGAAAAATTGTTATATGGAAATTGTGCTCTACATCTTAAAATGATCGTATACACATTTTATATCATGTATTTAACCTAAGGATTGAGACAAAAATCTGAATTAAGAGCTCATGTGATGGTGTCACAAGATTATAACCATCACTGCTTACCTGTTGGTCCCCATGCGTCACCATCAGCCTTCGAGCCATCGCCAAATGGATCTGTGGGGGGAGAGGCAGCTGTGGTCCCCTCGTCTCCCCAGGGATCAGCCTTCTTTTCGGACAGTGGATTAGATGGAGCACCCCACGTGTCTGAAGCATCGGTTTTTGGACTGGATGGTGCACTAAAAGGATCAGCACCCTTCGTTGGGACATTCAATGGGCCCCCAAAAGGATCTGAACCGTCTTTTGGTGTATAGGATGGTGCTGAAAATGGATCATCTTTTGGTGCCCCAAACGGATCAGCTTCAACTTTAGATGGTGCATTGGACGGTGATGAAAATGGATCGGAACCATCTTTTGGAGCCGCAAAAGGATCTGAACCATCTCTTGGTGCCCCAAACGGATCAGAACCACCTTTTGGTGTATTGGATGGTGCTGAAAATGGATCATCTTTTGGTGCCCCAAATGGATCAGCTTCAACTTTAGATGGTGCATTGGATGGTGCCGAAAATGGATCGGAACCATCTTTTGGAGCCGCAAAAGGAACTGAACCATCTATTGGGGCACTGGCTGGCGCCGCAAAAGGATCTGAACCATCTATTGGGGCACTGGCTGGTGCCGCAAAAGGATCTGAACCATCTATTGGGGCATTGGCTGGCGCCGCAAAAGGATCTGAACCATCTATTGGGGCACTGGCTGGCGCCGCAAAAGGATCTGAACCATCTATTGGGGCACTGGCTGGCGCCGCAAAAGGATCTGCTTCTTCTGTTGTAGCATTAGATGGTGCACCCCATGCATCCTCGGATGGAGCTTTGGGCGCACCCCCCCAAGGATCAGGAGTGGGTGCTTTGGCTGCTGCGCCCCATGCATCGTCCTCTGATGGTTCATCTGCCCCACCAAAGCCATCAGCAACCTTAGGCTTTCCTGCTTTGGCGGCATCCTCCCATTCAAGCTCTTCCTTGGTCATCTTTGACTGCAATTACATAAGAGACTGGACAATCATGATGCCAAACACACATTTATTTGGTAGATGATCCAATATGTCCGAAGTGTACAATCATTTACCTTTGAAAGGTGCCTTTGAAAGTCCAAATAAAGGGAGAAATCTGACTATTAAGTTGTAATACTTACCCTTCGTTCCTCCTCTTTTTTCTGGGCCTCTCGTCTCAGTTTTTCTTGCTTCTTGGCCTCAAAGCTGGCGGCAAGATCAGCCACAGACGGGATGTTGGCTAGGGAGGGGAGCCCGGTGGCTCCTGGGACATACACTGGCTTGTAGTTGGGGTCCTTGGGGTCCTTGGGGTCGTCCGAGGAGGCTGTAGAAAGAGCACGATAAGATATAGCATAACGAGATACATTATTATGGTAAAGCAGGGTTGGGGTCAATTCAGTTTTGTGTCCTGTAGGGATTTTCCAAGAATGTTTTAAGGGAAATGGTCAATTGAAGTCTCTCAACTTTTGAGTGTGCTCTGTAACGCTCACCAGTGGCGTTCTTTGAGATCTTGTCTCTGGTCTTGAGTGCAAACTCTCGCTCTTCCTTTAGTTTCTCGTCGTCCTCCATAAGAACCAGTACTACCTTGGCCTTCTCCCTCACGTTCACCCCCTGTAAAGGATAGCATGAGGAGACATCATTAGTACTGCTAGGCAGCTCTCTTTCTGAAGACATGGTGATCCCTAAATGTAACTGTGCAGAATTAGTAAGGGGAAGCTCAAATGATCATGTATGCATGGAAAAGCAATGTGTTAGCTTAGATGTTAGTCGAGTCAGATACCTCAAGCCTCACTCAATATTTGGACTGGTCTCCCGGACCAGTTTAAGCCTATTCCTGTTCTACAAAGCACTTTCACTGGAGTTATGCTAATAATAATTATTCATTAGTAAATGAGCTCACAGTGAATTTCTCAGGTGGGGAGGCTTCAAAAAGAGTACATTGGAGATGGAACCTGCATATCAGAGGAGTTGGTGGGACAAACATGCATTTAGCCAGCTTTAGTACCTGATCTTTCCCATCCTTGTCCTGGAAACGGAACTCTGTTAGCGCTTTCACAATGTAGATGTTGTCCTTCATCGTATTCAGAACGCGGTCTGAGCCCGTCTTTAATAGGTTCTCCAGCAGAGTCAATGACTGCAGTTGGGGGATGGGAGAAAAACAAAATGGGGGATCCAGATGAGCGTCCCCTGCTCCTTAAAAACACTCTGCGACTTAATCACTGAATGGGAGCGGTCATCAACATAAAAATAAATACATAAAAAGTTAAGTTGACACCATAGTGTGGCAAAGATGGGAGGGTATTTAAGCGGATTGTAAATACTGAGAAAGATTACCATACATACTGTATATATTTCCCATGCCAATACACATCCTGTGGAGGACCTTTATTTGTATCTGATTTGTGGCATTAGAAGAAAAAAACAAAGAAGAAAGTGTCAAATAATATAAAGACCATCTTTTCACAGAAAGATTAAATATATGGGCTACAGTTTTACAAAGCACTTGAAAAACCACCAACCAACCTGAATAACCAAAAATAAAAAGGAAGGAAAGGAAGACCCAGAGTTCTCTGCTGCAGAAGATAAATTCATTGGAGTTAACTGCACCTCAGATTGCAGCCCAAATAAATGCTTCACAGAGTTCAAGTAACAGACCCATCTCAACATCAACTGTTCAGAGGAGACTGCATGAATCAGGCCTTCATGGTCGAATTGCTGAAAAGAAACCACTACTAAAGGACACCAATAGGAACCAAAGAGACTTGCTTGGGCCAAGAAACACCAGTAATGGACATTAGACCGGTGGAAATCTGTCCTTTGGTCTGATGAGTCCAAATTTGAGATTTTTGGTTCCAACCGCTGTGTCTCTGTGAAACGCTGAGTACAAGAACGGATGATCTCCACTTGTGTGGTTCTCACCGAGAAGCATGGAGGAGGAGGTGTGATGGTGTGGGAGTGCTTTGCTGGTGACACTGTCTGTGATTTATTTAGAATTCAAGGCACACTTAACCAGCATGGCTACCACAGCATTCTTCAGCGATACGCCATCCCATCTGGTTTGTGCTTAGTGGGACTATAATTTGTTATCAGGCCAATGACCCAACACACATCCAGGCTGTGTAAGGGCTATTTGACCAAGAAGGAGAGTGATGGAGTGCTGTGTCATATGACCTGGCCTCCACAATCACCCAACCTCAACCCAGTTGAGATGGTTTGGGATGAGTTGGCCCACAGAGTGAACGAAAAGCAGGCAACAAGTACTCAGCATATGTGGGAACTCCTTCAAGACTGTTGGAAAAGCATTCCAGATGAAGCTGGTAGAGAGAATGCTGAGAGTGTGCAAAGCTGTCATCAAGGCAAAGGGTGGCTACTTTGAAGAATCTCAAATATAAAATACATTTTGAATTGTTAAATACTTTTTTGGTTACTACATGATTCCATATGTGTTATTTCATAGTTCTGATGTCTTCATTATTATTCTACAATTTAGAAAATAGTAAAAATAAGGAAAAACCCTTGAATGAGTAGGTGTGCCCAAACTCTTGACTGGTACTGTACATGCGTAATTATTTATCTTTGCCCTCACCTTGTAGATGTGCCTCCAGTTCTTATCGTCTTTGAGGCGTTTCCACAGCATGGTCATGATCTCATTGCAGGCCACCACATTGTAGGTGAGGTCCGAGATGTCAGCCATCTGCGAGCTAGAGGGACCCCATGGGTCGTTGGAGGTGGCCTCCCTCACCTGACAGACATACAGCAGTGTTAATACAGATTATTGTTCACTTGTGCTACTGTATTTAATTGTAGGGGAAATACTGGTGATAGAGTCACTGGTGTTACAGACAGGGGTAACAGATGGAGAACTGACTCATGCTCTGCTACAGAGGGTGTGTCTTATATTAGAAGGAAGCTGCAAAGGTATTTTGGAATGCTGACAGTGTCAACTGAACAGCATATGTGGCCAATCTTACTCTGCAAGGGCCAGTGTGGATGCAGGCTTTTGCTCCAGCCAAGCAGTACTAGGTTGATTCTACTAAATGATCCAAGACTGTGATCAGTTGAATTAGGTGTGCTACTAATTGGCTGTCACAAAAGAATGAACCCACACCGGCCCTTGCAAGGTAAAATTGACGCACCCTGGGTACAACATCAAGAGGGGAGAAAGAGAGGGATAGTCAAGATGAAGGGAAGCATGTCGTGGCAGAGAGTGCAAGGAAGATGAGACAAATCAGGAGAAAAATCTGAGAACGCAGGACAGAGAGCAAGAAAGGAGAGAACAGGAGGAGTGAGTGATGACAGAAGAGAATGAGAAGTGAGAGTGTAGGGAAAAGGAAAGAGGGGAAAGGAGAGGGGTCAAAGACAAGATGGGGGATGGGGTAAAGTAAATCATCTCCCTTACCTTGACCTCAGCCTCAGAGAAGTTTTGAACAAGGTTCTTCAATTGTCGGCGTAGCATGGAGGACGTCATGACGCCTAATGGGGTGTCTCAAATCACAAGGACCTAGTCAGTATAAAGACTAGTAACAGCATGTACACACACACAGACGCATACTCAACGGAAGCAGACAGAGCTTTCGTCCATATATGAATGAGGCTTCTGTCTCGCCTCACGTAATGGCAGGTATCGACACAGGAGAAGCTGCTTGGCATTTATCCCAAATCATGCTGCTGATAGCTACATCTCCATACCTATTGAAATAAAAACGGATAGTGGGGGGGATGTCAAAGACGTGAGTCTGTCTTGCGATCTGGTCTCACTGGCTCACTGGATGCTCATTCTTTTAGTCTCTCTCTCCACGACGACATCGGGTCCCAGCACATACAGATCTGGAAAAATATTCTAAAAGGGAGCAAAGCAATGACATAGCTAGGCTAGTGAAGAAGCTACTTCACATGCCATTGGGAAACAAATTGTTTGTGTTTTTATAATGTAAATGCCTAACAGAAAATGCCGAAAGCAGCCTAGAAACTAGACCTAGTCATGATTGCGATCAAATCAACACCATTCATGTTTGCAAAAAGCTAAGCTAGCTCTGTGGCTAGCTAGCGAGCATTATTGCAATGCCAATACTATGGCGACAAATCCAGGCTCTGCAGTGTTACCGATTAGCTATGCACCTGAGTAGGCTATTGTCAATTTAGCATGTTATTTGGCAATTTTCGTCTCGTCACGAACGCTAGTTGCGTTATGTACATCCATCTACGAAAGGCATCACGATTCAGCACCTTGGACAGCGACCGGCGTAGCTAAAAACCGTCAGTGCGTCTTCATGGCTGTCGAATGTTGTTTTTAGAGCAAGCTAGCTGTCAACGACAGCCGTCTGATGACAGCTTTGGAAATATAGCTTTGGTCTACTTTTATGGACAACTGACACCTTTAAAATACATACTTCCATTGAGCATACATTTATTTATATGATTATGCGTCTATTTCAAAGGAATACGAACCTTCGAGATGTTTTCAGAGATCTGCAAAAAAAAAACTACAATTTCCGCTTCCGTCTGCAATCCGCACCTGACTAAAAGACCAACCCCCTACTTAATAAGTACGATGATGTTAGGCTACATTGTAGTCAATAAAATTAAACAATGTATTAACAGTGTCTTTATTGAGAGGGAAACAAACGACTCGTTTCTTTGTTTTTTCACAAATTAATGGATTATTATTGGGAGCAGTCTTGCCTGTTTCTCATAAGGTCGGCATTTTTGGGGTCTCAAATGTTTACATAAACCTCTGTTTGCATTGGTTAGAAATACCATCTAGGGGTGCTTACACATCTATGCATATTGGCAGTGGTGTAAAGAACTTAAGTACTCAAGTCGTTTTTGGGGGGTATCTGTACTTTACTTTACAATTTATATTTTTGACTACTTTTACTATGCTACATTCCTTAAGAAAATATTGTACTTTTTACTCCATACATTTTCCTTGACACCAAAAAGTACTCGTTACATTTTGAATGCTTAGCTGGACAAGAAAATGTTCAAAATCATGCACTTATCAACAGAACATCCCTGGTCATCTCTACTGCTTATGATCTGGTGAACTCACTAAACACACATGCTTCATTTGTAAATGATGTCTAAATGTTGGAGTGTTTGTCTAAATGTTGACACCTGGTTTACTTAATATAAGGAATTTGAAATGATTTATACTTGAACTTTTGATACTTAAGTATATTTTAGCAATTACATGTGCTTTTGATACTTAAGTATATTTTACTTAGAGGGTGACTTTTACTTGTGGTGTCTACTTTTACTCAATTATGACAATTGGGTACTTTTCCCACCACTAATTAATGGAAGGGGTATGCTGCCTTATAACATTGGGGGATGTGCTCAGGGAATGCATCCTGGAACACAAACTCCGCTCTTGAATCCCCGTCACGTCATCACCGTCTCGTGGCTTGTGACTGTGTAGGCCACTCGCAAAAACCCGAAAGGACCGATAAATACGACACACATCATCAATTTATTTGACATAAATGGCGGCCGAAGGCGAATATGAGTCAATCCTGTGCGTTAAACCTGACATCAATGTTTATCGCATACCACCGAGGGCTACAAATCGTGGATACAGGTAAATGCAAAGGGTTGGCCCATTTTTGGGGTGTTGGACTAAAAGCGCGGTGCGGGTGGTTCTATCTGTGGTCAGAGTGCTGCATTGTGTGTGTGCGCGCCTATATCTGTCTGTTTGCTCAGAGGATGTTTAACGCTGTCGTTGTGTGTCTAATATTTGTTTTGCGTAGGCCTATGAGTCATTAATTATTCTGCCCCATTGGCAATATTGATGTTACACTTGCAAAGCTGGCATTATCAGTGCGGAGGAATCGAAAGTGAATGGCATGCTATGTCTATTTACGTGTGTTGTTTATCACCATAGTTTACCCAGAAAATGTATTGGTGTAATGCATTGACCGCAATTGTTATATGAAGGTATATAGGTGATAAATAGGCCCATATCCTTTTGCCAAGGCTAGCAATCATTCTACAACAGTCTTATTGTGACAGTAACATTTTATTACAGAATTGCTCAAATAATGAAACCATTGTCTATTAAGGACAACTGAAACAAGCAGTGCCAGCTGCCAGGGAGGATAACAAGTAGTTTCAGCAGACTACTGTTTTCAATCTGGCCTATATGTGTGTTAACTGTAGGCTAAATGGTTTTAATTGAGATTCTCTAAGACTGTAGATGATCTGATATGCTATTAATTGGGATTTGTGATCTTCATAATAGTCTTGCTTCAGCCTTCAGGCCTTATAAGAACAAGACAATTGGGTCAATTCAGAATTATCTCCATATTACACAGTACTATTTGTTTAAAAAGCTGTCTGAGAACAGTTTTTAAATAGGCACTGTTTACTGACCTTATGATGTACTTCCTGTTTTGCTCTGTTGTTGGCTACCTCTGACCTGGGTATTAACTGTAGGGCAGCAGACTGGAAGCTGGATGTGCCCGATTGGTCAGGGCGCATGCGGATCACGGCGAAGGGCAAAGTGGCCTACATCAAACTGGAAGACAAGGTCTCAGGTGAGAGAGTGATGAAACTGTGTGTGTGTTGCACAGCTGCCCCTTTGTCCCAGCACTGCTCATTAGGAACCCGTTCGATGTAGCCAGGAAATAGAACTTCATACAGCTTATCTGTGTGGAATATTATTATGTTGTTTTCTCCTCCCATCCTGCAGGGGAGCTGTTCGCCCAAGCCCCTGTCACAGAGTATCCCGGCATCGCAGTTGAAACCGTAAGCGACTCCAGTCGCTACTTTGTCCTGCGAATACAGGATGACAATGGTGTGTATGTATATATGAGTGAAAGCCCCTCCCTGTGCGTTCATAGATGTCAGACTTTTACACCGGTCATATAGTGTTATGTCAGCTTCCTTTAGCAGGTTATAGTACTTTCATCCATCTATGTCAACGTCATGTCTTGGATCGCATTCAAATTTGTCAGCTCTCCTCAAATGTCAATTCACAATACACTGTCAGATCCATGCCTATGCACTCATACAGCTATGTCAACCTACTCTCTCAGGCCGCAGTGCGTTCATTGGTGTTGGATTCGGGGACAGAGGGGACTCTTTTGATTTCAACGTGTCTTTGCAGGACCACTTTAAGTAAGTGATGGAAGGGGTCACTCCAGGGACCGTGTGACTGTTAAGGCACTCAAACACTGGTGCTTCACCATTTCCCACTTATAACAAACACACCTACTGTGGTCTGTCTGCAGCATAAGCTGCCAGCCAAAACTAAGTGTCATTGAGTACGCTTGTTCCAGATATTGCACTTTCCAAAACAGCTGATGTGACATTACTTTTTCCAGTGTCAGGGCACATTAAGTTGATTTTGTGTGTGTCTCACAGGTGGGTGAAACAAGAGAATGAGATCAGCAAAAACCCTCAGGGGGCAGCTTCGGGACCAAAGCTAGACTTTGGATTTAAAGAAGGACAAACCATCACCCTTAATATTGGGGTAAAGACCTGGAACAATTCAACTAGATCATTCTTATAGAAATTGTATAACAAAATTATAGCCTGTGACCCTGGGGTTTGTTTGGGATTTGCCATTTAATTTTTCACCAACACCCAATATTCCTTAACTGTTCCAATTTCAATATTTTTCCTATCATCCTTTCTCTCTACCAGCAAGGCAAAAAAAGAGATAAGCCACGCTCACAGGGGGCAGGTGGGTCTGGTCTCCTTCCACCGCCACCAAAAGGCAAGATGGCTCCTCCTCCTTCCTCTACCTTCTCCAATCACAACACAGTGCCTCAAACAGGAGGCCCAGAGATCGGTACAGCAGTTAAAACTCTCAATATAGCCTTGATTAACTTTTCTCTATAGCTAAATAAAGCTTTAATTTGGTAGCTTTGGTTGTTTATTCTTTCTCTCTCAATTCAAAGGGGCTTTATTGGCATGGGAAACATATGTTAACATTGTTTATTTCACTTGCTTTGACAATCACAAATTAACAGTTGCCATTGAACACACAAAAGGGTCTCTTTTTCTCTCTCTAGGCAGTTTGCTAGATCTGGACAGTAGTAACTCCAACACTGTGGTCCAATCATCTCATCCCAGCACTGCTCTTTGGGGAGACTTCTCCACTCCTGCAAGGTAACTTGTTACAACTGTCTGTGATGAGCTTATTTTAGCCTTTTGTTTTGTTATGCTATGACATACTGATATACAATACCAGTCAAAAGTTTGGACACACCTATTTATTCCAGGGTTTTCTTTATTTTTACTATTTTATACATAATAGAATAATAGTGAAGACAAACTATGAAATAACACACATGGAATCATGAAGTAAACAAAAAAGTGTTAAACAAATCAAAAATATATTTGAGATTCTTCAAAGTAGCCAGCCTTTGCCTTGATGACAGCTTTGCATGCTCCTGGCATTCTCTCAACCAGATTCACGAAGTTGTCATCTGGACTGCGTTTCAATTTCCTTAATGCGTTTGAGCCAATCAGTTGTGTTGTGACAAGGTAGGGGTGGTATACAGAAGACAGCCCTATTTGGTAAAAGACCAAGTCCATATTATGGCAAGAACAGCTCAAATAATCAAAGAGAAATGACAGTCCAGCATTACTTTAAGACATGAAGGTCAGTCAATACGGAAGATGTAAAGAATTTTGAACGTTTCTTCAAGTGCAGTTGCAAAAACCATCAAGCACCATGATGAAACTGCCTCTCATGAGGACCGAGACAGGAAAGGAAGACCGTTACCTCTGTTGCAGATGAGTTCATTAGAGTTACCAGCCTCAGAAATCGACAATTAACTACACCTCAGATTGCAGACCAAATAAATGCTTCACAGAGTTCAAGTAACAGACATCTCAAGATCAACTGTTCAGAGGAGACATAATCAGACCTTCATGATTGAATTGCTGCAAAGAAACCACTACTAAAGGACCCCAATAAGAGGAAGAGACTTGCTTTGGCCAAGAAACACGTGCAATGGACATTAGACCGACGAAAATCTGTTCTTTGGTCTGATGTATCCAAATTTGAGATTTTTGGTTCCAACCTCTGTCTTTGTGAGATGCAGAGTAAGACGGATGACCTCCGCATGTGTGGTTCCCACAGTGAAGCATGGAGGAGGAGGTGTGATGGTGTGGGTGTGCTTTGCTTGTGACACTGTCTGTGAAATATTTAGAATTCAAGGCACACTTAACCAGCATGGCTACCACAGCATTCTGCAAAGATACGCCATCCCATCTGGTTTGCGCTTAGTGGGACCATCATTTGTTTTTCAACAGGACATTGACCCAACACACCTCCAGGCTGTGTAAGGGCTATTTGAGGGAGAGTGATGGAGTGCTGCATCAGATGACCTGGCATCCACAGTCACCCGACCTCAACCCAATTGAGAGAGTTTGGGATGTGTTGGACTGCAGAGGGAAGTAAAAGCAGTCAACAAGTGCTCAGCATATGTGGGAACTCCTTCAAAACTGTTGGAAAAGCATTCCAGTTGACTACCTCATGAAGCTGGTTGAGAGAATGCCGAAAGTGTGCAAAGCTGCCATCAAGGCAAAGGGTGGCTACTTTGAATAATCTAAAATATGTTTTGATTGAACATATTTTGGTTACTATATGATTCCATATGTGTTATTTCGTAGTTTTGATGTCTTCACTATTATACTACAATGTAGAAAATAGTACAAATAAAGAAAAACCCTTGAACGAGTAGGTGTGTCCAAACTTGTGACTGGTACTGTACATGCTTGATATTCTGTAACACCGGTATTGCTATGAGTCAATCAGCATGTAAAAATTGTATCTTTATCTTCAGTTCTCTCCACCCAACATCGCGACAACAGCACACTCTGAATTGGGGCCAGTTTTGAGTCCACGTCACGGCATGTTTTTTTTATTTGATTCCATCGCTGAACGCACCGCCTCCCTCTGTCACTACAATACAACAGAAAACTGTCCAAGAGGCAAGGAACACCATGCACTTCTAGAATGCCTTTATCAAAACTATGAATGAGTGTAGGCTTTAATCTCCTCCCAAAGTACAAAATAATAATGAAGTCATATTTTGGATAATAATGCAAATCTATTGCACATATTCAATGTTTGGGCATATGAGATTTATGGTAGGTCTTCAATACCGCCTAAGGGCTATGATGATAGGATCTTCAATTTCTTGTTATCACAGGAATAGGAGCAATATTACAGTACTGCTTTTTACCCAGAAACAGTGCCCTCTTGTTAATGTTTACCTAATCATCACGACATGCTTGATTTATAGAGGGCAACACATAGGGAGACGTCCTTTCCCATATGGTTTTCTTCTGATCATAATAGGGAAAAGATTTGTAGTAATTAATTGCTAGGACAGTAGCTCAATTCCGTTTTCTCCTCTGTGCATTTGTTCTCTCCCCCTCAAGGATTTAAACGCATTGGATTAGTGTATGCATTGGCTGGAGGGAGTCTACCATATTCCTTATGATTGCATACAAACGATAGGCGATTTTTGGGAGAACGGGGAGAAACGGAGTAGAGCTCATATTGATGAATGTATCTGTTACCATTGTACTGACCACCTCACACACTGGGCCTTTTTGAAGAGAGAAGAGCATGTATCTGTGTTTACTTTGTGGAGGACTTGACAGAGCACTCTACAGTCCATTTGTAGGTAGGTAGTTGTGATGTAGTGTACATTGGATGAAAAATGGGTTAAAATGCATACTTGTAATGAAAAGAATGACAAGTAAATCGGTATAAAACGAATATGCTCAAAAGTGCTATTCAATGATTCATTTGTCTGTTTATGAAATAAGTAGCCTGGGGTGCTAGATCTGTGTTTGTCTATTCCTTTATCAATAGCCAATGCACAAACCAATCTGGCATCCAGGCTGTGAACTATGATGATTGTCTAACACTGTAATTTGACGAATGTATGACAACTCCAGCTATTGTTGGGGAGGATGTGCTGCTGTTTATGGATGAATGCCGTTGGAAGTGAATGACTGAAGTTGCCTCATGTCAATAGTGTTTGTTTACCTTCCCCAGAACATGGTTTCACATGGCTCTGTCACTGGATGCGTACTTATGATTTATTGCCTTGGTCCTCGTTACTCATCATGACATGTGAAAGTGGCAATAAAAACCTTCAAAAGGAGTCGTGTGTCTTTGTGTGTCTAATGGATGATGCATGGTAGAAAAAATCTGACGTTCATTCAGCTTTGAGGGTAAAAAACGTTTGCGAGTTAGATTTAGTATTTTGTCATTATTTCATGAGAATGTTCGACGAAGGGTGTTTTCTTGCCTTAAAGTTTTCCTATATTTTCTACATTGTAGAACAAAGTGAAGACATCAACTATAAAAGAACTCATAGGGAATTATGTTGTAACCAAAAAAGTATTAAATTCTTCAAAATATAAAAATATATTTTGATTTGTTTAACGTAGTCATCTGTTGCCTTGATGACAGCTTTGCAGACTCTTGGCATTCTCTCAACCAGCTTAATGAGTTTGTCACCTGGAATGTATTTCAATCGACAGGTGTGCTCTAAGTTAATTTGTGGAATTTCTTTCCTTCTTAATGCGTTTGAGCCAATCAGTTGAGTTGTGACATGGTAGGGGTGGTATACAGAAGACAGCCCTATTTGGTAAAAGACCAAGTCCATATTATGGCAAAAACAGCTCAAATTAGCAGAGAGAAATGACAGTCCATTACTTTAAGACACGAAGGTCAGTCAATCAGGAAAATGTAAAGAACTTTGAACGTTTCTTCAAGTGCAGTTGCAAAAACCATCAAGTGCTAAGATGAAACTGGCTTTCGTGAGGACCGCCACAGGAAGGGAAGACCCAAAGTTACCTCTGCTACAGAGGATGAGTTCATTAGAGTTACCAGCCTCAGGTATTGCAGCCCAAATAAATGCTTCAGAGTTCAAGTAACAAACACATCTCAACCTCAACTGTTGAGAGGAGACTGTGAATCAGGCCTTCATTGTCAAAACCCCTACTAAAGGACACCAATAAGAAGAACAGACTTGCTTGGGCCAAGAAACACAAGCAATGGACACTATACTGGTGGATATCTATCCTTTGGTCTGATGAGTCCAAATTTGAGATTTTTGGTTCCAACCTCGGAGTCTTTGTAAGACGCAGAGTAGGTGAACGGATGATCTCCGTATGTGTGGTTCCCACCATGGAGAATGGAGGAGGAGGAGTGGGGGTGCTTTGCTGGTGACACTCAGTGATTTATTTAGAATTCAAGGCACACTGAACCCGCATGGCTAACACCGCATTCTGCAGCGACATGCCATCCCATCTGATTTGCACTTAGTGGGACTATCAATTGTTTTTCAACAGGACAATGACCCAACACACCTCCAGGCTGTGTAAGTGCTATTTGACCAAGAGGGAGAGGACCTGGTCTTCACAATCACCTGACCTCAACCCAATTGAAATGGTTTGGGATGAGTTGGACCACAGAGTGAAGGAAAAGCAGCCAACAAGTGCTCAGCATATATGGGAACCTCTTCAAGACTGTTGAAAAGCATTCCAGGTGAAGTTGGTTGAGAGAATGCCAAAAGTGTCCAAAGCCATCAAGGCAAAGGGTGGCGACTTTGAAGAATCTAAAATCAAAAATATATTTTGATTTGTTTAACACTTTTTTGGTTACTACATGATTCCTTATGTGTTATTTCATAGTTTTGAGTTCTTCACTATTGTTCTACAATGTAGAAAATAGTGCAAATAAATAAAAACCCTTGAACGAGTAGGTGTGTCCAAGCTTTTGACTGCTACTGTATGTCAAAGGTGTTAGATAACATGGCTTCCCAAAATACATTCCAAAAATGCGGATATTAATTTTTCAAGTTTTACATTTACATCCCTATATCCCCTGACAGGGAAAAAGTATGTCAAATAGTTGTTGTGGCTGTCAACCTTTACCACTAGGGGGACAGCCCAACACTGATCACTACAGAGCCACTTTGAATTGCTTTGTACATGCTCTGTTTTTACAGTGGTGGAAAAAGTGCCCAATTGTCATACTTGAGTAAAAGTAAAGATACGTTTAATAGAAAATGACTCAAGTAAAAGTGAAAGTCACCCAGTAAAATACTACTTGAGTAGAAGTATCTGATTTTAAATATACTTAAGTAACAAAAGTAAATGTAATTGATCAAATGTACTTAACTATCATAAGTAAAAGTATAAATCCTTTCAAATTCCGTATATTATTTATGGATAGCCAGGGGCACACTCCAAACACTCAGACATCATTTACAAACGAAGCATTGGTGTTTAGGCAGTCCGCCAGATCAGGTAGTAGGGATGGCCTGGCATGTTCTCTTGACAAGTGTGTGAATTGGACCATTTTCCTGTCCTGCTAATCATTCAAAATGTAACAAGTATTTTTGGGTGTCAGGGAAAATGTATGGAGTAAAAAGTACATTATTTTCTTTGAGGAATGTAGTGAAGTAAAAGTAAATTAGTAAAGTACAAATACAAAAAAAACTCCATAAGTAGTACTCTAAAGTATTTTTAGTTAAGTACTTACACCACTGTGCTTTTAACTTGCCACCCCAGCCTCAATATATCTACTCACACCTATATACTGTACACGTGACATGAAGGTTAACACAGGCCCACGCCGATTCCCTCATTGAACTACCTCACATTATCTAAAGCACGAAAGGTTGAGAAGTTAAAGGCCCAGTGCAGTCAACGGGACTTTTTGGGGTTTTATGTACATATATTTCCACACTGTTTTAATAGGAGGAGTTTTTGGCCTTCTAAGGTGACATCACCATGCGGTAAATTTTGTTACTAGGCCAATAAGAAACAGAGTTCCAAACCTCAAAGCCAATAACAGCTCATTTTCAGTTCCCCACTCAAACCACCCCTAGACAGTCCTAGCAAAATGCTTGAGAAATTGCTATTTGCTAAGAACATGTTTTTGTCCTTCAGACATTTGAGAAATGGACATCTATCTCAAAGAAAAGCAAAATCAACATATTTCTTGAATTGTGTGTCGGAGACTGGTGGTAATCAAGCCAACTTCCGAAAAGTGGTCAAATCCTTCAAACAAAACTCCACCCCGTTGTAATTGCCCAGCAGGTTTTGAAAGCATCTGGTCCCATACTAGACAAAATGGAAATTTGTAGTGCTTTTAATAACCATTTTGTGTCAGCTAGCCATCTGTTTGAAAGGATAATCTATGTCAATGTATCTCATTCCACTAGAGGGAGTCCTTTAGTCACATCAGATTGTAGTTTTACTTAACTAGGCAAGTCAGTTAAGAACAAATTCTTATTTACAATGACAGCCTTGGAACAGTGGGTTAACTACCTTGTTCAGGGGCAGAACAACAAATGTGTACCTCGTCAGCTCGGGGATTCAACCTAGCAACCTTTCGGTTACTGGCCCAACACTCTTAACCACTAGGCTACCTGCCGCCCCCACATACTTTATTTTCATTTCAACCATTTGATTTCTATGATGTAATGTTTATGCAGGAGATGATTCACTTGACCTCTTCTTACTACAGCTCTCTGCCCCGCTCCTCGTTGAACCTCTGACCTGTGTTTTTGTAACTTGACAAATTGCTACTGGTGTTATCCCTAAGATTTGGAAAGATTTGGATCAACTCCCAGCTAAGAACTTTTTCAACTTCTCAATCTATTCTACATTTCCACTAGTCTGGTTTAAGACCTGGACATAGCACTGTTTCAGCCACTATGCTTGTTTCAGCTGATGGGTTAAATTGCCTAGATCATAAAAATCGTTGTGCTGCCTTATTTAGAGGCCGTTCCAAGGCCTTCGACACAGTTGACCATTCCCTACTCATTCAAAAACAGTCTGAAATGGGCCTAGATAAGGAGTCTTGCAAATGGTTTTAAGAACTATTTGACAGACAATGTGTGCTTTCGGATGGTGATTTAAAACTTGTTGATTTAAAACTTTTACATAATGCAGGCAAACTAAATATATGTTGTTCCCTAATTCACAGGGAAATATCTGACATGGGATTCACTCATTGGATGATTGGTTCTCTTATCGAGCGGGGTCCCGGCTATGCATATCTGGGCGTTTGGATTGATAAGATCTAACATTTGAAAAAATGTACACAGATGAGCTAAGATTTAAGATGGGCTTATTTTTGAGATCTTTTAGATCTTACCTCTCTACGAACAGCAGGAAGCTGTCACGGATCCCTCCGGAACATTCATTACGCAAAATGGATTCCCTGCTGCCGATAGAGCAGTTTAAAACTCTTGTTAAATGAGTTTACTGAAGCGTGCAATTGTTTCAATGTATTGTTATAACTTGTTGTAATAACCTGATGTATTTATAGCTGTCTGATAGTTTCTTAATCATTTTGTTGATGTAATTTTGTCAGGCACCATTGTAAATGAGACACTGGTCTTAGTTGGGTTGCCCTGAATAAATAGAAGAAAATATAAATTGTATTATTTGATATTAAAATAAAATAGCTGCATTGGACCTTTCAATAGACCTGACACATTCGCCACAAATACCAAGTTGGCACAACAGGGTCAGGGGGACATGGGCACAGGGAACATCATGTGAAGAACACAGTGGACAGACAGATTGATAAGACTGTGACAAGCCAGGCAGAGGCTGGAAGTCAATGAAGAGAAGGAGTGGGGGAGAGAGAGGGGGAGAGAGAAAGAGGTGGGGGTGAGAGGGGGTTAGCGTGACTCCATGACTGGTTGCTGGTGACATGACCTAGACAGACGAGAAGGAAGAGTGAGGGAGAGGTGAGGAACAGGGGGTCAGTGCATGATCTCTCCGTGGCTGGTCGCTTTTAGCATTGCTGACAGAGAAAACGAAGGAAGGAGATGGATGGATAGTGATAGTAATGAGAGAGATGGAAAAAGGAGAGGAGGTACAGTCTCAATGACTTCCACTGAGCCTCATCTATCTCGCTCTATTCCCCCATCTGTCCCCATCCGTCCCAGGATATCGTTCAACTGATCAATTGGCAACACGTGGCTCATACACATACACTCATAGTTCTGAGGAACGGGACTAGCAATGCTATTAGTCTGTCAATGCTTTGAAGATGACGTACTGTGAAAATACCAAGAGGGTCTGGACCAAGCTCAGTGTCATATATCCTTACATTTTTCACATTCAAGGGATAACTTAGCCAAATTGGAAATTAGCAGATTTGTTTCCTTAGTCTACTGGCTGTATGTACAAGAAAAGACTGCAATCCACACGTTGGTTATGTTCAACTAGCCACTGCCACCAGCTGTTAATATGAGCATTTTCTAACCAAAACCCATATACAGTGGGGCAAAAAAAGTATTTAGTCAGCCACCAATTGTGCAAGTTCTCCCACTTAAAAAGATGAGAGAGGCCTGTAATTTTCATCATAGGTACACTTCAACTATAACAGCCAAAATTAGAAAAATCACATGGTAGGATTTTTAATGAATTTATTTGCAAATTATGGTGGAAAATAAGTATTTGGTCACCTACAAACAAGCAAGATTTCTGGCTCTCACAGACATGTAACTTCTTCTTTAAGAGGCACCTCTGTCCTCCACTCGTTACCTGTATTAATGGCACCTGTTAGAACTTGTTATCAGTGTAAAAGACACCTGTCCACAACCTCAAACAGTCACACTCCAAACTCCACTATGGCCAAGACCAAAGAGCTGTCAAAGGACACCAGAAACAAAATTGTAGACCTGCACCAGGCTGGGAAGACTGAATCTGCAATAGGTAAGCAACTTGGTTTGAAGAAATCAACTGTGGGAGCAATTATTAGGAAATGGAAGACATACAAGACCACTGATAATCTCCCTCGATCTGGGGCTCCACGCAAGATCTCACCCAGTGGGGACAAAATTATCACAAGAACGGTGAGCAAAAATCCCAGAACCACACGGGGGGACCTAGTGAATGACCTGCAGAGAGCTGGGACCAAAATAACAAAGCCTACCATCAGTAACACACTACGCCGCCAGGGACTCAAATCCTGCAGTGCCAAACGTGTCCCCCTGCTTAAGCCAGTACATGTCCAGGCCCATCTGAAGTTTGCTAGAGAGCATTTGGATGATCCAGAAGAAGATTGGGAGAATGTCATATGGTCAGATGAAACCAAAATATAACTTTTTGGTAAAAACTCAACTCATCGTGTTTGGAGGACAAAGAATGCTGAGTTGCATCCAAAGAACACCATACCTACTGTGAAGCATGGGGGTGGAAACATCATGCTCTGGGGCTGTTTTTCTGCAAAGGGACCAGGGCGACTGATCCGTGTAAAGGAAAGAATGAATGGGGCCATGTATCGTGAGATTTTGAGTGAAAACCTCCTTCCATCAGCAAGGGCATTGAAGATGAAACGTGGCTGGGTCTTTCAGCATGACAATGATCCCAAACACACTGCCCGGGCATGAAGGAGTGGCTTCGTAAGAAGCATTTCAAGGTCCTGGAGTGGCCTAGCCAGTCTCCAGATCTCAACCCCATAGAAAATCTTTGGAGGGAGTTGAAAGTCCATGTTGCCCAGCAACAGCCCCAAAACATCACTGCTCTAGAGGAGATCTGCATGGAGGAATGGGCCGAAATACCAGCAACAGTGTGTGAAAACCTTGTGAAGACTTACAGAAAACGTTTGACCTCTGTCATTGCCAACAAAGGGTATATAACAAAGTATTGAGATAAACTTTTGTTATTGACCAAATACTTATTTTCCACCATAATTTGCAAATAAATTCATTAAAAATCCTACAATGTGATTTTCTGGATTTTTTTTTTCATCATTTTGTCTGTGTACCTATGATGAAAATTACAGGCCTCTCTCATCTTTTTAAGTGGGAGAACTTGCACAATTGGTGGCTGACTAAATACTTTTCTGCCCCACTGTAAGTAAATGTCCCCCATTGGTATGCTTTAAATTTCATGCCCAAATCATCCAAAATAAACTTCATTTGAGCTACACAATCCCTTTCAGAGATGATTTGGACATGATATTTGAAGCATGCTAACTTCATTATCCTACATTAGAAAATGCTAAAATTAGTGGTTGGTGGCAGTGGTTAGTTGTGGCAGAGGACGGGATGTTGCTCTCAAAACACAATTTAATATGATGTTTCCATCGACTTGGTGGTTGTCGATTCCGAAAAACAATTTTTGGATAAATGTGCTGTATTTCACTTTAGGTATTAGATTTCGGTGTTTTAAGTGTTACCATAGAGCCTCATTAATTCTGAAAATATATCTGAAACATCTTTCAAACACTTCAATCCAACTCATATTATAAAAGTATCCTTTTCAGGAGGACGTGACTGAATAGCATCTTTGAAATGTCACTTTATCTATTTCAAATTATATTTAAGAGTTATGACATTTGTATACAAGCACATGAGATTCTAGTTCTGATTCCAATGCTCTCATGTCCTACATCCATAATTTTTTTTAAAGTTGCCTCACAAACACAGGTCTGGTCGAAGGCAATGTGGGGGTTCAGGTGTCAGACCGCAGAGTGCCTGACTGCGCTAGTCGTGTGCTAGGCCCAATAACAGACTTGTAGCTACTGGATGCTAATATTAACTTACCCATCAGAGACTGGCACCTTATGTAAAATTGTATGTCAACATTTAATACATATCTATGAAACTCTAAGCCAAACTACGAGACAGATCGGTTTGAATTTAGTTGGCATGCGATGTTCTGATGTTGTGGCCATGAGAAAATACATTTTAAACATACCTAAAATGCACTTTCTTGCATCTCTCTCGATCTTTCTTCCCCCCCCTCTCTCTCTCACTCTCACTCTCACTCACTCTCACACACACAAACGTTGGCGTACTTTTACAAGCACACACCATTAGTGACTCATATCAGGTGAAATGTCAGGAGTGCGCCGCGGTTGTAATAATGTATTGGAGCTGTGCAGCGATCCTTCTCAGCCCCCTCCAACCCAGCCCCCTCTCCTTCTCATGTGTAATACCCTAATGAAACTGTCCAGCCGTTAACGAGACGTAAATTAACGAGTTTTGGCCGAGTGAGTTGTAACCTGGTGTTTTTAGCCTGGCAGATGACAACTGTATTTTATCCATCCATATACATTTACTACTGGCTAGAGCACCTTTTCTGACACCATTTTCGGCCCTCGGTTTTGCTCTTAAAACCAGAGTTTTTACGCTTTGATTTACGCAAAGGACAACCCATTGTAGTGTGACCTATCTTGCATTGGGTGCTTCAACCTCAGTGTTTTACAAGGGGATCAGGAGTTGTATCGCCCAGGTCCCAACATGGAATCAGTTGTTTGTAAGGACCGGCTGTTGGTCTTTGGGATCTAATGTAGTCTATGGGTCAAGATGACTCAAACCCAATAGATGTTGAATTCTTGTACTGTTTTTTTCTAATTGGAGAAAGTGGTAAATATTGTCTTAGGTAACCATACCAAATGTAACATATCAGACTAATTTGAGTGTCCTGGATTTACATATTTGAGACCAGGTTGTATGTAAAGTGTTAGGTAAGAATGATACAACCACACGTTTTCCAGTTGTCTTGTACTGGTTGAGTTACAGTTCTATGATGTTTTGATTTGACTGGGTAATGGTTCAACATACTGTGCACGTAGATATCTTGCCACTGACCTCGCTGTCATTTCCAAGAAGTTGCGGGTGTCAAGAGAGCAAATGTATTCAAGCTAATAAATTGACTAGCCATGTAGGGTTGTACACGAAGACTTATTACAATAGTCCTAAAGAATAACTATTTTATTGACAGACTTATTGTACATGGAGTTAGTGTGATATATGCACATAAAGTGTTTACTGTTCACGTAATGTTCTATGTTCTCTATTTCTTTGTGTTTGGCCAGTGTGGTTCCCAATCAGAGGCAGCTGTCTTTCATTGTCTCTGATTGGGTATCATACTTAGGCAGCCCTTTTCCCCTCCTTCAGTGTGGGATCTTGTCTTTGTTTGAGTGCATGTAGGTTACACGGCGAAGCTGTTCGTTCGTTGTATTGTTTTTCTTGGTGGAACATTTAAATAAAAGAATGTACGCCTACGACGCTGCACCTTGGTCTCCTTCCGACGACAAACGTTACACTCATTCAATGTTTTTTCTTTATTTGTACTTTTTTTCTATATTGTATGAAATAATACATATGGAATCATGTAGTAACCAAAAAAAGTATATATATACAAAATCTATTTTATATTTGAGATTCTTCAAATACACACCCTTTGCCTGTCACTGGATGCGTACTTATGATTTATTGCCTTGGTCGTCATTACTCATCATGACATGTGAAAGTGGCAATAAAAACCTTCAAAAGGAGTCGTGTGTCTTTGTGCGTCTAATGGATGATGCATGGTAGATTTTTTTTTACGTTAATTAAGCTTTGAGGGTAAAAAAACGTTTGAGAGTTAGATTTAGTATTTAGTTATTTCATGAGAATTTTCGACGAAGGGTGTCTTTTGCCTTCAAGGTTTTTCTTTATTTTCTACATTGTAGAATAAAGTAAAGATATCAAAAAACTATGAAAGAACTCACAGGGAATTATGTAGTAACCAATTGAAGAATTTAAAATCTAAAAATACATTTAGATTTTTTAAAGTTGCCATCCGTTGCCTTGATGACAGCTTTGCACATTCTTGGCATTCTCTCAACCAGCTTCACCTGGAATGCTTTTCCAATAGTCTTGAAGGATTTCCCACATACGCTGAGCACTTGTTGGCTGCTTTTTCTTGACTCTGTGGTCCTACTCATTCTTAACCATCTCAGTTGGGTTGAGGTCGGGGGATTGTGGAGGCCAGGTCATCTGATGCAGCACTCCATCACTCTCCTTCTTGGTAAAATAGCCCTTACACAGACTGGAGGTGTGTTGGGTCATTGTTCTGTTGAAAAACAAATGGTAGTCCCACTAAGCCCAAACCAGATGGGATGACGTATCGTTGCAGAATGCTGTGGTAGCCATGCAGTGTCACCAGCAAAGCATCCCCCACACCATAACACCACCTCCGGTGGGAAATACACATGTAGAGATCATCCATTCACCCACACCGCATCTCACAAAGACACAGCGGTTGGAACCAAACATCTCCAATTTGGACTCCAAACCAAAGGACAAATTTCCACCGGTCTAATGTCCATTGCTTGTGTTTCTTGGCCCAAGCAAGTCTCTTCTTCTTATTGATGTCCTTTAGTAGTGGTTTCTTTTCAGCAATTCGACCATGATGGCCTGATTCACACAGTCTCCTCTCAACGGTTGATGTTTAGATGTGTTTGTTACTTGCATTTATTTGGGCTGCAATTTCTGAGGCTGGTAACTCTAATGAACTCATCCTCTGCAGCAGAGGTATCTCTGGGTCTTCCTTTCCTGTGGCGGTCCTCATGAGAGTCAGTTCCATCTTAGCGCTTGGTGTTTTTTGCGACTGCACTTGAAGAAACTTTCAAAGTTCTTGACATTTTCCGGATTGACTGACCTTCATCCATTAAAGTAATGATGGACTGTCATTTCTCTTTGCTTATTTGAGCTGTTCTTGACATAATATGGACTTGGTCTTTTACCAAATATGACTGTCTTCTTTATACCCCTCTACCTTGTCACAACACAACTGATTGGCTCAAACACATTAAGAAGGAAAGAAATTCCACAAATTAACTTTTAACAAGGCACACCTGTTAATTGAAATGCATTCCAGGTGCCAACCTCATGAAGCTGTTTGAGAGAATGCTAAGCTGTCATCAAGGCAAAGGAAATATCTCAAATATAAAATATATTTTTTATTTGTTTACACTTTTTTGGTCACTACATGATTCCATGTGATTTTTTTTATAGTTTTGATGTATTCGCTAATATTATACAATGTAGAAAATAGTTTTTTTTTTAAACTTGAATGTGTAGGTGACCGGTAGTGTATGTGCATTGATTCATTTTGACCGGTAGTGTATGTGCATTGATTCATTTTGACCGGTAGTGTATGTGCATTGATTCATTTTGACCGGTAGTGTATGTGCATTGATGGTATGAGAAAGAGAGCTGACAGGACTACGTGTTCATGTGTGGTTTGTTCAAGGACTTCACCCATTGCTTGTGATAATGTTGACTGAAAGTGTGTGTGAGTGGGTTAAGTGAATGCTGTGTGTGAACTGTTTGAGAACTTTGTAGGCCCACAAGTGAGAAAGGTGCAGAGTAGGGGGTTGGGGATGATGATGGTTCGTCGTGGTTAAGAAACTGCGTCCGGTCTATTTTTAAATATGTTTGTGGTGGCACCCTGGGAAGATCTCTCTGTGTGTGTTTGGTACTCTGTGTGTTAGTGTCTGTATGTGAGGGTGTGTGTTTGTATGCAGGCCTATGCATGCCGGGGTGTCGTATTATGGTTATTAAATCGTGTTCAGTTACTCGCACACCACAATGCAAATGTGTCATAACAAGCAGCCATTTTGTTCCAATCTTCTCTGGATCTTGTTTGTCATGATAAGTGAATGACAGTCACTGTGTCGTCTTGTGGAGTGAGATGGTCCCAAACACATAAGATGGCCTCCATATTTCCGTCCGTTTGCAATGGGGACGATGACGTTCTGCTGACATTGTGCATTATTATGGGATTTTGGAGCACCCTGCTGTGCAGACGAGCAGATTTATGTTGTATCATAATGCCAGTTCCTTCTATGGCAAAGGGGTATGGCTACTTGTTGAAGGCCAACTGCCTACTGCATGGAGTTCACATTATGGAGTGATAGTCATGTCCCACTAGGCACAGACGTCAGTTCAACGTCTAGTTTTGATTTACGTTTGGTTGAGTTAACCTGAATTCAACGTGAAATCAACAAAACATGTCACCATGCCATTGGATTTAGGTGAAAAGTTGGGTGAAAAAGACCAAATTCCCTTTACGTTGATGACTTGTTGCTAATCCAATCAGTTTTCCACGTTAATTCAATGTCATCACATTGCATTTCTGTTGTTGAAATGACATGGAAACATCGATGATTCAACCAGTTTCTGCCCAGTGCGGTGCTTGCAGTCGCTGTTGTTATTCTACTTTCCAAGTCCAATAATACAATCAACAAATCTGCAATCTGGTCAATTATCTTGCTTAACTTAATACAGTAGAGTAACCAGATAACTTACGGTAGAATCAACACAAAATGCAGAAGACTTTAACATTTGTAAGTATCATAGCAGTCTAGGCGAGGCAGGCCCAGGAAAACGTTGAAGTTATGAGTTTAATCCAAATGATAATTCATAATAAAATGTTTATTAGACTCAATTCCAACCACAAGAAATTATATGACATTCAGATGACATTTACATATTATTAAAAAAACATTAGAATACAGAAACACCATCATCAAGTCACACTTAGAATTTACTAGATTGAACACATCAAAATGATACTTTTAAAGTGCTTACAAGTCCCTAAAGTAGCCAATTGCAGCTGTGTCTATCCCCAAATGCTATCCAGTATCAACAATGACTTGATGGCTATTTATCTTATAGTAAGTGCAACTGTAGTGGTATTATATACTGTACAAGGTCTTTTTATGCACCAATGTGACACATCAGAGGATATGTATTGTCTTCTGGGAGGTCAAAACATTGTCTCTTTCACCTCTGAGTTTGTGAGTTCATGATCGTGTGTCGCCACTCCTTTATCCCTCTCCCCTTCCCCTCCCTCTCTTTCTCGTTGCTGATGACCTCTCGCCCTCTCATTTTCTTCTCCTCCTCCTCCTCCAGCTGTATCTTCTCCTTCACCTGCAACCAGTCTTCTCCCAGGTAGCCCAGCACATCGTCGGGCCTACCGCGAAGCCTAGGCTGCGGGTGAAGTAGTGACAGGAAAAGGGAACTGGCCAGTGGGGTGAAACAGGCAAACTGGGGGGCGACCGGAGGGGATTTTCTCTTGCTCCGATTCTGTTTGTCTTTATCCAAACTCATCATGATGTCCTCGTCTTTTCCTTCCCCCCATCGGTCTAGTTCATCGACCTGACCTTCTTGATCTTTCTGCTGGTCAAACCACTCTTTGTACTTGATGTAAGAGCGGTCGTCGGACGCTGTCTGAGTCCAGGGTAGACTGCCAGTCAGCATGGCGTAGGTGAGGATCCCCAAGGCCCAGCAGTCTGTACTGGCCTCCACCGACACCCACACCCTCTTGATCTTGCTGTCCAACCCATTTCCTCCATCTGGTTTTGAAGCAGTATTATGTCTACTATCCTCCGACTCCTTTGCTATCTCTGCCTCGGGCGTACAGTAAGCAGAACTGTACCACACACCGGGTACCTTGGTTCCCGTGGCCTTGGCCATGCCGAAGTCGCCCAGTTTGACCCAGCGGCAGGCAGCGTCGACCAGGAAGATGTTCTCGGGCTTGACGTCACGGTGGACGAAGCCCAGGGAGTGGAGGTGGGTTAGGGCACCGCACAGCTGGGAAACCACCCTCTGGACACAGTCCTCCTCCACACCCACCTGAGACATAGACATAGGCACAGTTGAACTACATTTCCCATTCTGTTAGTCACCAAAGATTCATAAGAGAACACTGACAAATGTCTCAGGGGCGTGGACGTTTTTTAAATATTTTTTTTACCATACTGTATATTATACCTCAGGGACAATGACGTCGTATAAATCACCGAAGAGGCTGGCTTGCTGGGCGAAAACGTAATGTGAGGGGGTGGAGAAGGCAATGCCCAGGGCCTTGGTCAGGGACGGGTGGGTGCAGAAGGAGAGGGAGAGGTTATACTCTCGCAAAAAGGAGAAGAGATTTGTGGAATCACGAGGAAAGAACTTCAGGGCCATTGGAGTGCCTTGGGGGAAGGAAAAGAGAGACAAGTGATTAGAACACAAGAAAGAAAGACATTCTGGAGATACGAGGCCAGGCAAACTGGGGTTAGGATTAAAACAGATCCATAGTTGACCTCTTTCCCGATGTACAGCCAACATGACCTTCCCGTACGACCCCTCCCCTAACATCTTGACCACCTGGAAGTGGTCCGAGGTCTCCAGTGATGTCAGCGACTGGGCCGTGAGATGGCACATCTCGTCCAATAGTCTCGTGGCAGCCTGCGGAGATGGGAGCATAACAGATATCTGTCATGATGCTTATCACTAAACCAGATGTAAAGACTTCCCTTTATAGCCCTATGAACGGCTTGATGCATTTATGCATGATATAAATTCTAAATTGGCGTAGTCATCAAGGAAAATACACTATTGTAACGGAGGCAATACATGCATTAAAGACTGGAACCCCCCCTTGTTTATATAACAGTGCAATAAAAGGGAATTGTCTATTAATACATTTCGGGGAAAAAAATTATGAAGTTAAACTGGATTAACTCAATTCCAGAAGAAGTCAACATCTTAGAAAACTTCGACAAATGTCTCCCTAAACCTTGATGATTATTGGCTGAATGAAACACATCGCTCCTAATTCTTTCTTTGGTTGCAGAGGAAAATGGGGTTGAGAGGATGGCTTACTTACTGTCATTTTGGCTCTGTGGTTGACTTCACACTGATATTGTGATGTTCCTCACAGACAGGTTGCAGTGAATCTGTATCCCTGCCCACATCTACCAAGTAGTGCACCTTTCAGAAATGCTTCCACAGAACATAAGCTGCACTGTAGCGCTTCCAATCACAAGGTAAAAGAGTTCCTGCTCTAGAGATCTTGTCGAATAGTTGTCCTTGTCTGTCTTTCTCGGCAAAGGCTCTTCTATCCCTGCTGTTTGTGCGTTTTGATATCTCCTCCCCTACTTTAATCATTACATTATCTTGCTCCCTCCCCTGTTCCTCACCTCCGCACACCTCCCTCATTCTCTCCCTCCTTCCGGATTCTCTGGTGAGCTGTCTGTCCCATCAGTCGAAAGCCAGCCACTCCCACTGTTGCCTTCCCTCCCTGTTGTGGAGCCCAAGGAGAGTCAATGTTTTGAATTTGATCTGTCAGTCAACAAATGAACGCCGGTGTCTATCCTGTGTCTATCCAAACACTTATCCAGACACTCTCTCATTTTCCACTCTCTCTCTCTCCCTCCACTCTTGCTGCATTTCACCTTTGAAGAGGAGCAAGAGAGGGCATGCCACTCTGACAAACCTGGTCTTGGATAACCATCTGTGTGTGACCTGTGCTTAACAAGCGGCACACACTCCATCACAGGCTTTCAAATGACTGCCTCTTTTCCTCAACTTGTCCACCTGTTTTGTGCCTCTTTCATTCCTTGTCTTTATTCTTTCTTTCTTTCTTTCTTTCTTTCTTTCTTTCTTTCTTTCTTTCTTTCTTTCTTTCTTTCTTTCTTTCTTTCTTTCTTTCTTTCTTTCTTTCTTTCTGTCTTTCTTTCTTTCTTTCTTTCTTTCTGTCTGTCTTTCTGTCTATCTTTCTTTCTTTCTGTCTTTCTGTCTGTCTTTCTGTCTGTCTTTCTGTCTGTCTGTCTGTCTTTCAGTCTGACTTTTTGTCTTTGTTTTTCTTTCTGTCTGTCTTTCGTTCTTTATTTTTTTATTAATTCTTTCTGTCTTTCTTTCTTTCTGTCTTTCTTTCTGTCTTCCTCTCCAACTCCCTCTCTCCCCTCATTTGACAAACCGAACAGCTGCAGGGGGTCACGCACCAAAACAGCTTTATAGTGCGATCCTCTCGTACCTTGGGTGCCTGCCAACTCTATTTCCTCCAGCTTGCCAACTATCCAACTTTCTCCCCCACCGCCACCCATCCGACCACCAGCTATTCTGCCCAACATCTTTTCTAACCCTTCCAGCCCCCCTTGGGGCGGATACATTTCTCCGTGCCTCGCATTACCACGCAACTTACAACTGTACTGTCACTTTAGCTGTGTTAGCAATATGTCCTCAGCGTTACATGTTCATGTGTAGCAAATGTCTGGGTGACACTTCATTTAAAGGGTACCTACTGCAGCCTGATGGTCTGGGGTTACAAGCTATGGGCCAGTCTTTCCTTCTTTTTTTTTACCATGATGCTCCTATACTGTCCGTGTCTAAGTGATGGAAGCGGGGAGAACAGTCCGTGGTGTCCCAGGTGATCTTCTTGGCCTTCCTGTGACACCTGGTGACACCTGGTCTTTATTTAGAATGATGTATAGAAATGCAGGACAACGTGGTAATATATCACTGTCTTTTTTATTTTAGATTGGTAAATCCCATGGATAATGTATTTGTATAAAAAATATGTGATGCCAGCATCGAAAATATAATAGTCTCAGATATGAGACAATTGGTTAATAAATAACTGTACATTCAGTAAATACAATACAAAACAGGGTCATAGGCTCAGTCAGATTCAGGGTTAGGGTCAGGGTTCACCCTAATTCAATCACATTCTTCAGTAACATCACTGTAATAAGGATGTTACAAATGACTGTATATTGAAGAAGATGAATTTTCATTTCAACATATAAATGAGCTAAGACCAAAGGGAGAGGTAAAAAAGCAATTGACCGTATAGAGGGCATTATGTTTGAAAGAATGACGTTACAGTTAGCTGAGTCTTAAATACTCAAGTTGAACACAATTCGCAGTCACAGTAGGTAAGCGTGCTTACCGCAGCAAAAACCTTGAGTTAAATTGAATACGATAACACTGCTTTCGAGGAAGGCATTTGTTGTTGCACAGAGTAGGAACTTAGATGGCGGGAAACTTTATGTCAAAGGCGCTGAACCTTTGACCTAAGGAGGAGCAACACTCTGGTTGACCACTGACAGTAGAATCGTAACCGCTCAGGAATCTCGTAGGAGAGGAGGGCCACATCCCAGGCTTTGAGTTGTGTTGGGAAGGAGGGGATGGAAATCTGGGGTAGTGGGCATGCAGTCTATAATGGGGGAAGAAAAGGGGTTACTCTAAAATATGACTCCTGAACATACCACAGTGAATTATCAAAATCCAAATAGCTTTTCCATGTGTGTTATATTATATAGATGTTCTTTACACACCGTGACTAAGCTAAAACGCTTGGGTACATTGAGCCTATACTCTGATCTATGGTCAGTTACATATTCCCTCACATATAGATAAGGTTTGGAATTTGAGCGCGTAAGTGATTCCTAGAACTGTACACAGAGTATATTGTGCTACCTACCTGCTGTAGTGCAGTAGAACAGAAGCTTGAGAGATTATGCAGGCCTTTAGCGACCTCTAGTGTCTTGGGAGAGACTGGCAAGCTCATATTGACTCGGGAGTCAATCATCCAGTCAACATGCAGTTTAAAGGAGATGAGATCCGTGTAAAGTTGTGAGAGGGAGTCGTTTAGCTGGGAGAGGGAAGAGAGGACGACAAGGTGTGAATTCCGAAGACTGGGGACTTGACACTGTGTTTTAAACGCTTACATCCTATTTAGTACAACGTCAAAAAAGTTTCTGAAAAGTGTTCCTGGTGAATTTATAAAGCATCGCTGAAGAATTCCTCCCAAAAGATTAAATAAACTGAGCAGTGATGAATTATGGAATACATTTATGTTGCTTTAAGTCACTACATTTATAAAACCTTGTCACTTTCAGACAACTGGCACTGTATACTGCTCCTTGCAAAAGTATTCCGACCCATTGGATTTCTTCACATTTTGTTGTCTTACAAAGTGGGATTAAAATGTATTTAATTGTCATTTTTTTGTCAACAATCTACACAAAATACTATGTAATGTCAAAATGAAAGAACAATTATACCAACAAAAACGATATGACTACAAATTAAATAACTAAAATATAGTCGTTGCATAAGTATTTAACATGTTAGGAACACCTTTGACATCGATTCTTCTTGGGTAAGTCTCATAAGAGCTTTGCACACTTGTATTGTGTAATATTTGCCCATTATTCTTTTCAAATTCCCATTTATTTTCATCCTGAAAAACTCCCCAGTCTTTGTGGATGTCAAGCATACCCATACCACGATGCAGCCACCACCATACTTGAAAATAAGGAGGCAGTTACTCAGTGATGTGTTGTTGGATTTGCCCCAAACATAATGCTTTTAATTTAGGCCAAAAAGTGTATTATTTTGCTGTGTTTTTTTTGCAGTAATAATTTAGTGCCTTGTTTTTTCAGATCACTTTCAGATCTGTATTGATTTGTGCATTATTGCTGATATATGGATTAATTGCCATTTTTCTGAAGCAAACATATCCGAAAAACATTAACCAGACAAGTCCCAATACATCTTGCACTGTTTAAGTGAATCAACTTCATTCATTGTCTGTGCATGTTTTTTTGGCGTGATATTTCACTATGTCATTTAGGTCATTATTGTAGAGTCCCTCAAATGTTGTTGATCAATGGCATCCTGGTGACATCCCTAAGCAGTTTCCTTCCTGTCCTGCAGCTCAGTTCAGAAGGACGACTGAAATCTTTAATGTGTCTGGGTGGTTTAATATATTAAACCATACATCTAATACATCTATTTTCAATGTCTGATTTGTTATTGTTACCCATATACCAATCACTGCTCTTCTTTATGAGGCTTTCGAAAAGCTCCCTGGTGTTTATCTGTGCTTGAAATTCAATACTTGACTGAAGGACATTTACAATTGTGGTAAAGGACATTTTTACAAATGAATCCAAAATGAAAAGCTGAAATGTCTTGAGACATTAGCATTAAACCCCTTTGTTATGACTAGGCTAAATAACTTCAGGAGTAAAAATGTGCTTAGCAAGTCAGATAATGAGTTGCATGGACTTAATCTGTGTGCAATAATGGTGTTTAACAAGATGTTTGAATGACCACCTCATCTCTGTACCCCACACATACAATTATCTGTAAGGTCTCTCAGTCGAGCAGTGAATCTCAAGCACAGATTCAACGACAAAGACCAGGGAGGTTTTCCAATGCCTCGCAAAGAAGGGCACCTATTAGTAGATGGGTACAAAAAAAAGCATACATTGAATATCCCTTTGAGCATGGTGAAGTTATTAATTACACTTTCGATGGTCAATACACCCAGTCACTACAAAGATACAGCCATCCTTCCTAACTCAGTTAACAGAGAGGAAGGAAACCACTCAGGGATTTCACAATGAGGCCAATGGTGATTTTAAATATTTAACTTTTTTTTCCCATACTTAACAACTTCCAGAGTTAAATGGCTGTTGTAGGAGAAAACTGAGGATGGATCAACAACATTGTAGTTATTCCACAATACTAACCTAAATGTCAGAGTGAAAACAAGGAAACCTGTAAGGAATACAAATATTCCAAAACATGCATCTTGTTTGCAACAAGGCACTAAAGTAATACTGCAAAAAATGAGGCAAAGAAATGACCTTTTTTGGTCCTGAATAAAAAGCCTTTTGTTTGGGGTAAATCCAAAACAATATATTACTGAGTACCACTCTCCATATTTTCAAGCATGGTGGAGGCTGCATCATGTTATGGATATGCTTGTCATCAGCAAGGACTAGGGAGTTTATTATGATAACAAGAAAAGGAATAGAGTTAAGCACAGGCAACGTCCTAGAAGAAAACCTGGTTCAGTCTGTTTTCCAACAGACACTGGGTGACAAATTCACTTTTCAGTAGGAAAATAACCTAAAAGGCAGGGGAAAATATATACTGGAGTTGCTACCCAAGACGACGTTGAATGTTACAGAGTGGCCTAGTTACAGTTTTGACTTAAATTGGATTGAAAATCTATGGCAAGACTTGAAAATGGCTGTCTAGCAATGATCATTAACCAACTTGACAGAGCTTGAAGAATTTTTTAAAGAATAATGGGCAAATATTGTACAATCCAGGTTTGCCAAGCTATTAGAGACTTATCTGATCAAAATATATTTGTTTTATTTTCCATTAATAAAAATAAAATAAAGTTTTTTTTCTTCCACTTTGACATTACAGACAAGAAATGACAATTACATCCATTTAATTCACACTTTGTAACACAACAAAATGTGGAAAAAGTCAAGGGATATTAATATTTTCTGAAGACACTGTAGTTATTTAGAGAGAGCATGCAATAAGGACTGGACTTGAGTAGACGCTTACATACCTTTAATGAACTGAGGTGATTGGCCGTGTGCTCCATCTCGGGAAGAGAGTCTAGATTGTACTCCGTAAGCTCCATACCGCCGAACTCACTTTCACTCTAATTTAAGAGGACATGGATAAGAGTTCAATTGGATGGCCACAGAACGAGCGTATGTTGACCAGCAATGACTAGCAATGCCTACCAAACATGACTAGCAATGCCTACCAAACATGACTAGCAATGCCTACCAAACATGACTAGCAATGCCTACCAAACATGACTAGCAATGCCTACCAAACATGACTAGCAATGCCTACCAAACATGACTAGCAATGCCTACCAAACATGACTAGCAATGCCTACCAAACATGACTAGCAATGCCTACCAAACATGACTAGCAATGCCTACCAAACTATGGTCAACTCACTCACCTGTAGATTCCTTGTCAGCATCTGCAGGCTTCTCATTTGCTGGACCATCACTGTCAGATGGGCACAGAGGGGGCACTTTTGGGTGGGGCGTGACCACGAAAGGACAAGCAGCCGGGCTAATAGCAGCAACAGGAGGAGAGACTGTGTGGAGTCCAGGCACACTGCAGAGATAAGAAATAAATCATAATTTTAGAGAGCTACATTAAATGAGGCATTGGATCAGTGTTACATTCAAGATCACAGCATTTATCAACAATTCAAAAAAGGTTTATTATTCAACAATTGCTAAGTGGTGGTACCAGACCACATAGTACCAGACCACATGGTACCAGACCACATGGTACCAGACCACATAGTACCAGACCACATGGTACCAGACCACATAGTACCAAACCACATGGTACCAGACCACATGGTACCAGACCACATAGTACCAGACCACATGGTACCAGACCACATGGTACCAGACCACATGGTACCAGACCACATGGTACCAGACCACATGGTACCAGACCACATAGTAGCAGACCACATGGTACCAGACCACATGGTAGCAGACCACATGGTACCAGACCACATGGTACCAGACCACATAGTAGCAGACCACATGGTACCAGACCACATGGTACCAGACCACATGGTACCAGACCACATGGTAGGCCTACATTCGAGTGAGTGGACACACTGATTGGTTACCACGTAACAGGTTTTTGTCTTCCCAGAGAGCAAGAAACCATTATGGAAACAGATATTTATTTTATCTTGCCCCCCCACCCTCACTTTGGTGTAACTTGCCTTTAACATGAGATGCCATATGCTTCCATGAACGGGAAATGCATAGACCTGATAGCTTCCAGTTGAAAAAGAGGTTGTGTTTGGAAAAGGGGTCATCCAATCAGCATGGAGTGCAACGGTTTCATCATTGACTCATCAAGCCGACAACTTCAAAGAACCTTTTCTAGACTATGTGGTTATTGCTAGCAAGCATTATGGCTCTGAATCAGTAGGATAGTGATTCATTTGATGATATCCAATCACGAAATGACAAGCATTGATGCCAACTGTTTTCTTAGCCAGCAGACTGCAACCAAACCTTCAAAAGATCACCAACCAGAACTAAACACGATATTGCAGTTGAAGCCAAGTCATTGACGATGAATGCTGAGTATGTTGTGGTAGACATCTTACATTCCATGTGAACATGAAGGAGTGAGATGGAATCTGTCTGAGCTACATGTTGATGATCAGTACAGTACATTGCCAGTAGAATAATCCGGTAGCAATTCTTACTGTTTTTCCTTTTTCCTTTATAATTGTCAATGTGCTTCTATGGGTTATAGTAGTAAAGGCCAAATGCAATATTTTATCAAATAAAAGACACCTGAAGGGGTCCTAAAATTCTAAATCGATAACTTATCCATCTTAAAACAATTCCAAATATTAGCCCCCCCCCGCCGCTTAGAATTTTAGAGGTTAATCGAGCATAGTCTGACGTATACAAAAACCTAAATCAATTATACTTGGAACACTTGCTTAAGTTTAGAAACAACATTCTGTACTTATATTCATATGTTACATTTAGCCAAGAGAGTTACCTTTAGAGGTAACCATTTCCTGTGCAGTCATTTCTTTGAAAAATGTATGTCACTTTTGCACTGGTAAAAAAGCTATTCCTGACCCAGTATTTATACTGTACAGCTGATTCAGAAAGCACTGCACTGAAGTTTCCCGTAGCCTTGGGCTGACCTAACACCCCCATGTATTTGAGAAATTCTGCACACGTTGCTGCTTGTAAGTGCACAGCTTTGTCTACGTACAGTGGAACAGTATTAGTCTAAGTTCAGTTTCTGGAAACCTATTGTTATAGTGTTTTGGAGCTGCCTGTATCACTCTTCTAAGTAGAATAAATAGCTTAAATCAAAATCAAAATGACATTTTATTTGTCATATGCACCAAATACATCTGGTAGACTTTGCCATGAAACGCTTGCTTACGAGCCCTTCCAAACGATGCAGCGTGAAGAGCTGACTAGTCAGTAGTTTTATATATTTATTTATTTGCTTATTTGTTTCCACTCTGCCCAAATCATGTCTTAAATGGATTGTGTTGGTCTCAAACTATTTTGACTATTTTGGTTTTAAATATTTTGGTGCTAAATGGTGGAGATTGATTTGCGTGAGGAATTGGTCCAAAAGTGCTCGTGTGGATTGCAGTCACTCCTTTTCCATAGACTGCTTTCAAGATAAGGAAACAAATATCTAAATATGCAAAATCGCTGAATTATACCTTTAATCAGAATTGTTGGCAGGTTACAAAATGTATACACCCCTCCCCCCCTCCCCACAGGCACATTACATCCCCAATCAATAGTGTAGTATCAGAAATACTTACATTTCATCGTCACCCCAAAATCCAAAAGTTGTAAATAAACTGTCAGCAGCCCCAATCTTTCATCCCCCTAAATGAGTTCACAAACCCAAATGTTCTCTTTTATAGAATGTGTACGATGACACATCACCTGAGTCACCCTCTCCATTCATAGAAGAACTCCCCCGCAAGCCCCCTCTCTCCCCCTCCCAAAACACGGCTGTTCACTTCCTTTCTTTGTTTTTCATCATAACGGTTGGGTTCATTACACTGGTTGTTTAGGGTCTTTGTACTGGTTGGGTTCATTACACTGGTTGTTTAGGGTCTTTGTACTGGTTGGGTTCATTACACTGGTTGGTTGGGGTCTTTGTACTGGTTTGTATCATTACACTGGTTGGTTGGGGTCTTTGTACTGGTTGGGTTCATTACACTGGTTGGTTGGCGTCTTTGTACTGGTTTGTATCATTACACTGGAATGGTTGGGGTCTTTGTACTGGTTGGGTTCATTATACTGGTTGGTTGGGGTCTTTGTAGTGGTTGGTATCATTGCACTGGTTGGTTGGGGTCTTTGTACTGGTTGGGTTCATTACACTGGTTGTTTGGGGTCTTTATACTGGTTGGGTTCATTACACTGGTTGTTTGGGGTCTTTGTACTGGTTGGGTTCATTACACTGGTTGTTTTGGGTCTTTGTGCTGGTTGGGTTCATTACACTGGTTGTTTGGGGTCTTTGTGCTGGTTGGGTTCATTACACTGGTTGTTTGGGGTCTTTATACTGGTTGGGTTCATTACACTGGTTGGTTTAGGGTCTTTGTACTGGTTGGGTTCATTACACTGGTTGTTTGGGTTCTTTATACTGGTTGGGTTCATTACACTGGTTGGTTTTATACTGGGTCTGGTTGGTTTGTACTGGTTGGGTTCATTACACTGGTTGTTTGGGGTCTTTATACTGGTTGGGTTCATTACACTGGTTGGTTGGGGTCTTTGTACTGGTTGGGTTCATTACACTGGTTGTTTAGGGTCTTTATACTGGTTGGGTTCATTACACTGGTTGTTTGGGATCTTTGTACTGGTTGGGTTCATTACACTGGTTGTTTGGGGTCTTTATACTGGTTGGGTTCATTACACTGGTTGGTTGGGGTCTTTGTACTGGTTGGGTTCATTACACTGGTTGTTTAGGGTCTTTATACTGGTTGGGTTCATTACACTGGTTGTTTGGGATCTTTGTAATTGTTGGGTTCATTACACTGGTTGTTTGGGATCTTTATAGTAGTTGGGTTCATTACACTGGTTGTTTAGGGTCTTTATACTGGTTGGGTTCATTACACTGGTTGTTTGGGGTCTTTATACTGGTTGGGTTCATTACACTGGTTGGTTGGGGTCTTTGTACTGGTTGGGGTCATTACACTGGTTGGTTGGGGTCTTTATACTGGTTGGGTTCATTACACTGGTTGGTTAGGGTCTTTATACTGGTTGGGTTCTTTACACTGGTTGGTTGGGGTCTTTATACTGGTTGGGTTCTTTATACTGGTTGGGTTCTTTACACCGGTTGAGGTCTTTATACTGGTTAGGTTCATTACACTGGTTGGTTAGGGTCTTTATACTGGTTGGGTTCATTACACTGGTTGGTTAGGGTCTTCATACTGGTTGCGTTCTTTACACTGGTTGGTTGGGGTCTTTATACTGGTTAGGTTCTTCATACTGGTTGGGTTCATTGGTTGGGTACTGGTTAGGTTCTGGTTGGGTTCTTCACTCGTGGGGTTCATTGGTTGGGTACTGGTTGGGTTCTTTATACTGGTTGGGTTCTTTATGCCAGTTGAGTTCTTTATACTGTTTTTTATACTGTTTTTTTATACTGGTTTGGTTCACTGGTTGGGTTCTTAAAACCGGTTGGGTTCTACTGATTGGGTTCTCTTATCAGGCCTTTCTATGGAATAATCTTGGGTTTGAAATAGTGATGCAATCAGACGCTAAAAAAACTGTCCCACTCTGTAACTCTGATATGATGAGCTGCAGTTTCTCTAATAAAAGAGATGATTCAGAACTAATATTTATCAGATATGTTTGATGTTTGAAAGGGTTGCTAAGTGGTGATTCCTTTTTAACTGAGTTTTATATAATTCTCCTCTTTTAGTGAATTAGGTAATCCCACAAAAGTAGTGGCACTGACCCTATGTCCCCACTCTGCACCCAACCCACTCTGTAGCAAGTACTGTCAGATCTCCCCACTAGCATTCTGCCTGATGTTGTTTAATGGATGGACACAAACGGATAGAGACTCAGACAGAGCAGACAAAGGAGATGAGCATGCCATGATGTCATCAAAGATCTGCCACTTCCTCCCCTAGTGGGAAATGGGGTGAAGGGAGGGGCCCAGCTAGCATAGAACGTTCCTGCAACGTTCTCTAAAGGTTCTCCTTCGTTTCTCCTTCGGTTCTTTGAAAAATTACTTTCACAGAACATTCTGGGAACATTGTGGAAAAGTAATTTTTCTAAGTATGAAAGAAGTAACTTTAGGGAACGTCGCTATTTTGGTAAGGTAGAAACACATTGTTCTGAGAACGTTGAAATAACCTCATAAAATAACGTTATTAGAACTTTCTTTGCACTGGTTGTGGTCATGGGTTGGGTTCTGGTTAGGAACTAGAGGAATTAGAACTTTCTTTACACTGGTTGGGGTCATGGGTTGGGTTCTGGTTAGGAACTAGAGGAATTAGAACTTCCTTTACACTGGTTGGGGTCATGGGTTGGGTTCTGGTTACGAACCAGAGGAATTAGAACTTTCTTTACACTAGTTGGGGTCATGGGTTGGGTTCTGGTTAGGAACTAGAGGAATTAGAACTTTCTTTACACTGGTTGGGGTCATGGGTTGGGTTCTGGTTAGGAACTAGAGGAATTAGAACTTTCTTTACACTGGTTGGGGTCATGGGTTGGGTTCTGGTTAGGAACTAGAGGAATTAGAACTTCCTTTACACTGGTTGGGGTCATGGGTTGGGTTCTGGTTACGAACCAGAGGAATTAGAACCAGAGGGTTGGGTTCTGGTTAGGAACTAGAGGAATTAGAACTTAGAACTTTCTTTACACTGGTTGGGGTCATGGGTTGGGTTCTGGTTACGAACCAGAGGAATTAGAACTTTCTTTACACTAGTTGGGGTCATGGGTTGGGTTCTGGTTAGGAACTAGAGGAATTAGAACTTTCTTTACACTGGTTGGGGTCATGGGTTGGGTTCTGGTTAGGAACTAGACTAGAGGAATTAGAACTTTTATGCCATGTTCCCCTGTGGTTCCCGTTTGGATGTTGGAAGAAAAAAAGTTCTGGGAACATTCTGGGAATGTTGTATATCTAAGGAACAATGTGTGTGGAGGTGAGGAGTGCACATAATTTTGTAAATAGCTAACTACACTGAAAAATATAAATGAAAAAAATAAAGTGTTGGTCCCATGTTTCATGAGCTGAAATTAAAGATCCCAGAAATTCTCCATAAGCACAAAAAGCGTATTTCTCTAAAATGTTGTGAACAAATTTGTTTACAGCCCTGTTAGTGAGGATTTCTCATTTGCCAAGATAATCCATCCACTGACAGGTGTGGCATTTCAAGAAGCTTATTAAACAGGATGATCATTACACAGGTGCACCTATGCAGGTTTGTCATGCAACACAATGCCACAGATGTCTCATGTTGTAATGCTCCGGGTGTCGTGGGTGTGGAGTCAAATGCAGGAGACAGAGTTCAATGCTGTGCGTCTTTTACTAGCACCAACGCACCACAGGTTGCTCACAAAAGTAACGTTCCCAAACACAGGGGAAAAAGTACAAATGGAAAAAATCACGACTAGGCACTAAGCACGTACCTCTACAACAGAGCCGAAGGTTTACAAAGAAATAATCCCGCACAACAACCAGGCGGACCGGCTGTCTAATAAAGACAAACTAATTAAACATGAACAGGTGCTACCACTAAACATACAAGGAGGGGGAGGAAAAAACAATCAGTGGCAGCTAATAGGCCGGTGATGACGACCGCCGAGCGCCACCCGCCCGGGAAGGGGAAACACCCTCGGTCGGACTCGTGACAGTACCCCCCCTCTGACGCGTGGCTCCCGCAGCGCGCCGACACCGGCCTCGAGGTCGCCCCGGAGGACGAGGTGCAGGGCGATCCGGATGGAGGCGATGGAAATCCCTCAACATGGATGGATCCAAGATGTCCCTCACCGGTACCCAGCACCTCTCCTCCGGACCGTACCCCTCCCAGTCCACGAGGTACTGCAGGCCCCTCACCCGGCGTCTTGAGTCCAGAATGGCCCGGATCGTGTACGCCGGGGTCCCCTCGATGTCCAGAGGGGGGGAGGGACCTCCGGTACCTCACTGTCCTGCAGGGGACCAGCTACCACCGGCCTGAGGAGAGACACATGAAACGAGGGGTTAATACGATAATAGGAAGGGAGTTGTAATCGATAACACACCTCGTTTATTCTCCTCAGGACTTTAAAGGGCCCTACACACTGCGGACCCAGCTTCCGGCAGGGCAAGCGGAGAGGTAGGTTTCGGGTCGAGAGCCAGACCCTGTCCCCCGGTACAAACACGGGGGCCTCACTGCGGTGGCGGTCAGCACTCCTCTTCAGCCGTCCACTCGCTTGTCGTAGAGATTCCTGGACGGCCCTCCAGGTCTCCTTGGAGCGCTGTACCCATTCCTCCACCGCAGGAGCCTCGGTCTGGCTCGGATGCCATGGTGCCAGGACCGGCTGGTACCCCAACACACACTGAAAAGGGGACACGTTAGTAGAGGAGTGGCGTAGTGAGTTCTGAGCCATTTCAGCCCAAGGAATGTATCGTGCCCACTCCCCTGGCTGATCCTGGCAATACGACCGCAGAAACCTACCCACCTCCTGGTTCATTCTCTCCACCTGCCCATTACTCTCGGGGTGATAACCGGAGGTCAGGCTGACAGAGACCCCCAAACGTTCCATAAACGCTTTCCATACCCGAGACGTGAATTGGGGGCCCCGATCAGAAACGATGTCCTCCGGCACCCCGTAGTGCCGAAAGACATGGGTAAATAATGCCTCCGCAGTCTGCAGGGCTGTAGGGATACCGGGCAACGGGAGGAGACGGCAGGACTTAGAAAACCGATCCACAATCACTAGAACCGCGGTGTTCCCCTGAGACGCGGGAGATCGGTCAGGAAATCTATGGACAGATGTGACCATGGCCGCTGTGGAACGGGGAGGGGTTGTAGCTTCCCTCTAGGAAGGTGCCTAGGAGCCTTACTCTGAGCGCACACTGAGCAAGAGGAGACATAACCCTTAACGTCCTTAACCAACGTAGGCCACCAATACCTCCCCTGAAGGCTCCCCACTGTCCTCGTTACCCCAGGGTGACCCGAGGAGGGTAGGACGTGAGCCCACCGAATCAGTTTGTCCCGAAACCCAAGCGGCACGTACCTTCGCCCCGCTGGACACTGAGGAGGCGCGGGTTCAGCCCGTAACGCCCGCTCGATGTCCGAGTCCACCTCCCATACCACTGGAGCTACCAGCTTTGAGGCGGGAAGGATGGGAGTAGGTTCGGTGGACCCATCCTCGGTGTCATAAAGGCGGGACAGTGCGTCAGCCTTCACGTTCTGGGAGCCCGGTCTATAAGACAAAGTAAACCGGAACCGGGTGAAGAATATGGCCCACCTTGCCTGACGTGGGTTAAGTCTCCTAGCTGCCCGAATATACTCCAGATTCTGGTGGTCGGTCCAGATAAGAAAAGGGTGCTTAGCCCCCTCAAGCCAGTGTCTCCACACCTTCAGAGCTCTAACCACCGCTAGCAACTCCCGGTCCCCCACATCATAGTTACGCTCCGCTGGGCTGAGCTTCCTTGAGAAGAAAGCGCAGGGGCGGAGTTTTGGTGGCGTACCCGAGCGCTGTGATAGCACGGCACCCACCCCAGCCTCGGACGTGTCCACCTCCACTATGAATGCTAGAGAGGGGTCCGGATGCGCCAACACGGGCGCATCAGTGAACAGCGCCTTCAACTTGTTGAATGCTCTGTCCGCCTCTGCTGACCACTGCAACCGCACCGGGCCCCCCTTCAGCAGTGAGGCAATGGGAGCCGCTATCTGGCCAAAACCCCGGATAAACCTCCGGTAGTAGTTGGCAAAACCCAAAAACCGCTGCACCTCTTTTACCGTGGTTGGAGTCGGCCAATTACGCACGGCCCTAATGCGGTCACCCTCCATCACCACCCCCGAGGTGGAAATGCGATATCCCAGAAAAGAGACGGCTCGTTTAGAGAACACGCATTTCTCAGCCTTGACGTATAGGTCATGCTCCAGCAGTCTACCAAGCACTTTGCGCACCAGAGACACATGCGCGGTGTGAGTGGCCGAGTAGATCAGAATGTCATCGATATAAACAACCACTCCCTGCCCGCACAGGTCCCTGAGAATCTCGTCTACAAAGGATTGGAAAACGGCTGGAGCATTCTTTAACCCATACGGCATGACGAGGTACTCATAGTGGCCGGATGTAGTACTAAATGCGGTTTTCCACTCGTCTCCCTTCCGAATACGCACCAGACTATACGCGCTCCTGAGATCCAGTTTTGTGAAGAACTGCGCTCCGTGGAACGATTCCACCGCCGTAGCGATGAGAGGTAGAGGGTAACTATACCCCACTGTGATGGCGTTTAGACCTCTATAATCGATACACGGACGCAAACCTCCCTCCTTTTTCCTCACAAAAAAGAAACTCGAGGAGACGGGTGAAATGGAGGGCCGAATGTACCCCTGTCCCAGCGACTCCGTGACATATGTCTCCATTGCCAACGTCTCCTCCTGGGACAGCGGGTACACGTGACTCTTGGGAAGCGCAGCGTCCACCTGGAGATCTATCGTACAATCCCTTCCCGGTCGATAAGGTGGTAATTTAGTCGCTTTCACTTTACTGAAAGCGATTGCCAAATCGGCATACTCGGGGGGAATGCACACCGTGGAACCCTGGTCTGGACTCTCCACCGACGTGGCACCGATGGAAACTCCCAAACACCTTCCAGAACACTCCTCTGACCACCCCTGGAGAACCCCCTGTCTCCACGAAATTTTAGGATTGTGCCGGGCCAGCCAGGGAGTCCCCAGCACCACTGGAAACGCAGGCGAATCAATAATAAAAAAACTGATACGCTCCCTATGATTCCCCTGCGTCACCATGTCCAGTGGGACCGTGGTCTCCCCGACCATCCCTGACCCTAATGGCCGGCTATCTAGGGAGTGCACGGGGAAAGGAGAATCTATCGGCACCAGCGGAACCCCTAACTTAAGGGCGAGTCCGCGATCCATAAAGTTCCCAGCTGCGCCTGAATCGACTAGCGCCCTATGCTGGGAAGAGGGAAAAAAGTGAAGGAAAGAGGTTAAGACAAACATATGGCCAACAAGGGGTTCTGGGTGAGTTTGATGCTGACTCACCTGGGGTGACCGAGAAGCGTTCCGCCTGCCATCTCTACTCCCAGACGGACCCCCCCAGCACCGATCAGACGTGTGCCCTCTCCGACCACAGTTGGTGCAGGGAAGGCCACCTCAAATCAAATCAATCAAATTTTATTTGTCACAAACACATGGTTAGCAGATGTTAATGCGAGTGTAGCGAAATGCTTGTGCTTCTAGTTCCGACAATGCAGTGATAACCAACAAGTAATCTAACTAACAATTCCAAAACTACTGTCTTATACACAGTGTAAGGGGATAAGGAATATGTACATAAGGATATATGAATGAGTGATGGTACAGAGCAGCATACAGTAGATGGTATCGAGTACAGTATATACATATGAGATGAGTATGTAGACAAAGTAAACAAAGTGGCATAGTTAAAGTGGCTAGTGACATAAGAATGCAGTCGATGATCTAGAGTACAGTATATACATATGCATATGAGATGAATAATGTAGGGTAAGTAACATTATATAAGGTAGCATTGTTTAAAGTGGCTAGTGATATATTTACATCATTTCCCATCAATTCCCATTATTAAAGTGGCTGGAGTTGGGTCAGTGTCAATGACAGTGTGTTGGCAGCAGCCACTCAATGTTAGTGATTGCTGTTTAACAGTCTGATGGCCTTGAGATAGAAGCTGTTTTTCAGTCTCTCGGTCCCAGCTTTGATGCACCTGTACTGACCTCGCCTTCTGGATGATAGCGGGGTGAACAGGCAGTGGTTCGGGTGGTTGATGTCCTTGATGATCTTTATGGCCTTCCTGTAACATCGGGTGGTGTAGGTGTCCTGGAGGGCAGGTAGTTTGCCCCCGGTGATGCGTTGTGCAGACCTCACTACCCTCTGGAGAGCCTTACGGTTGAGGGCGGAGCAGTTGCCGTACCAGGCGGTGATACAGCCCGCCAGGATGCTCTCGATTGTGCATCTGTAGAAGTTTGTGAGTGCTTTTGGTGACAAGCCGAATTTCTTCAGCCTCCTGAGGTTGAAGAGGCGCTGCTGCGCCTTCTTCACGACGCTGTCAGTGTGAGTGGACCAATTCAGTTTGTCTGTGATGTGTATGCCGAGGAACTTAAAACTTGCTACCCTCTCCACTACTGATCCATCGATGTGGATAGGGGGTGTTCCCTCTGCTGTTTCCTGAAGTCCACAATCATCTCCTTAGTTTTGTTGACGTTGAGTGTGAGGTTATTTTCCTGACACCACACTCCGAGGGCCCTCACCTCCTCCCTGTAGGCCGTCTCGTCGTTGTTGGTAATCAAGCCTACCACTGTTGTGTCGTCCGCAAACTTGATGATTGAGTTGGAGGCGTGCATGGCCACGCAGTCGTGGGTGAACAGGGAGTACAGGAGAGGGCCCTGAACGCACCCTTGTGGGGCCCCGTGTTGAGGATCAGCGGGAGGAGATGTTGTTGCCTACCCTCACCACCTGTGGGCGGCCCGTCAGGAAGTCCAGTACCCAGTTGCACAGGGCGGGGTCGAGACCCAGGGTCTCGAGCTTGATGACGAGCTTGGAGGGTACTATGGTATTGAATGCCGAGCTGTAGTCGATGAACAGCATTCTCACATAGGTATTCCTCTTGTCCAGGTGGGTTAGGGCAGTGTGCAGTGTGGTTGAGATTGCATCGTCTGTGGACCTATTTGGGCGGTAAGCAAATTGGAGTGGGTCTAGGGTGTCAGGTAGGGTGGAGGTGATATGGTCCTTGACTAGTCTCTCAAAGCACTTCATGATGACGGAAGTGAGTGCTACGGGGCGGTAGTCGTTTAGCTCAGTTACCTTAGCTTTCTTGGGAACAGGAACAATGGTGGCCCTCTTGAAGCATGTGGGAACAGCAGACTGGTATAGGGATTGATTGAATATGTCCGTAAACACACCGGCCAGCTGGTCTGCGCATGCTCTGAGGGCGCGGCTGGGGATGCCGTCTGGGCCTGCAGCCTTGCGAGGGTTAACACGTTTAAATGTCTTACTCACCTCGGCTGCAGTGAAGGAGAGACCGCATGTTTTCGTTGCAGGCCGTGTCAGTGGCACTGTATTGTCCTCAAAGCGGGTTCTGGTACCCCTCGGCGTAGCCCCTCCCAACTCCATGGGAATGGGAGCGGAGGGGCTGGGTGGTGGAACGCACAGAACCCTCTCTGAACGCCCGCGGGCAGCCAGCAGATTATCCAGTCGAATGGACATGTCGATCAGCTGATCCAGTGACAGAGTGGTGTCCCGACACGCTAACTCCCGGCGGACGTCCTCTCGGAGACTACACCTGTAGTGGTCCATAAGGGCCCTGTCGTTCCACCCAGATCCGGCTGCCAAGGTCCGGAACTCCAGCGCGTAATCCTGGGCGCTCCTCTTCTCCTGCCTGAGATGAAATAGTCGTTCTCCCACCGCTCGGCCGTCTAGAGGGTGATCAAACACGGCACGGAAGCGGCAGGAAAACTCTGTGTAGTGCTCCCGCGCTGAGTCTGGGCCATTCCAGACTGCGTTCGCCCACTCCAGAGCACGACCCGTGAGGCAGGAGATGAGGACACTCACCCTCTCTGCTCCTGAGGGAGTGGGTCTGATGGTGGCCAGGTATAGCTCCAGCTGAAGCAGAAACCCCTGGCAACCCGCCGCCGCTCCATCATAAGCCCTCGGTAGCGTCAGACGGAGGGTGCTGGAGTCGGGAGATGGGGAGTCCGGAACCGTGGGTGCCGAAGGTGGAGAGAGGAGACCACTCCTCTCCCATCTTTCCATTCTCTCCATCACTTGATCCATCGCGGATCTGATCCGATGGAGGACGGTGGTGTGGTGGAGAACCCATTCCTCCATCGATGGGAGAGGGTTGGCTGCTGCTCCTGCTGACTCCATCAATCTGATAGGTGCCGGATTCTGTAATGCTCCGGGTGTCGTGGGTGTGGAGTCAAATGCAGGAGACAGAGTTCAATGCTGTGCGTCTTTTACTAGCACCAACGCACCACAGGTTGCTCACAAAAGTAACGTTCCCAAACACAGGGGAAAAAGTACAAATGGAGAAAAGTACAACAGAGCCGAAGGTTTACAAAGAAATAATCCCGCACAACAACCAGGTGTCTAATAAAGACAAACTAATTAATTCCACTGGATGTCTTAAGGTGAACGCACCAATTTTGTAAGTCGCTCTGGATAAGAGCGTCTGCTAAATGACTTAAATGTAAAATGTAAAACATGAACAGGTGCTACCACTAAACATACAAGGAGGGGGAGGAAAAAACAATCAGTGGCAGCTAATAGGCCGGTGATGACGACCGCCGAGCGCCACCCGCCCGGGAAGGGGAAACACCCTCGGTCGGACTCGTGACACATGTTTTGACGGAGCATGCAATTGGCATGCTGACTACAGGAATGTCCACCAAAACTGTTGCCCGCGAACGTAATGTTAATTTCTCTAACCATGTCGTTTTAGAGAATTTGGCAGTACAACCAACCGCAGACCACGTGAAACCACGTCAACCCAGGACCTCCACATCCAGCTTCTTCACCTGCGGGATTGTCTGAGAACAGCTGATGAATCTCAGGTGTATTTCTGTCTGTAATAAAGCTCTTTTTGTGGGGGAAAACTCATTCTGCTTGGCTGTGCCTGGCTCCCAAGTGGGTGGACCTGTACCCTCCCAGGCCCACCCATGGCTGCGCCCCTGCCGATTCATGTGAAATCCATAGATTAGAGCCTAATTCATTTATTTTAATTGACTGATTTCCTTATATGAACTCGGTCAAATTGTTGAAATTGTTGCATATTGCATTTATATTTTTGTTCAGGCGTTTTTATTCCCCGCCCCCCCAAAAAGTATTGAACTCTCCTCTACAAGCCATATAGAGCTGTTATCAAGATGACGGATGGCATTGGAGAGGTTGCACAGAGAGAAATGTTTGGAGAAAGGGAGCGATTGGAGATGATGGCGGAAAAGGAAATAAGTGAAGAAAGGGAAGCGTATTATGAATAAACATGGAGTGGGGGGGACAGCATTGTGCTTCTGAAAGATCTGGTGAAGGAAAAGATGATGGACAAGGGAAAAAAGGAGAACAGTGGAAATGGTTATGAGGGAATACGGAATGAGGGATTTTGCTGAACTTTTGGAAGAACTTGAGGAAATTGAGAGTGACGAAAGTGAGGATCAATTATATGTGGTGGCATGTGCAGTGATGACTGTCGAGAAGACGTTGAGTGTCGAGGAAGGTTGACGTCAAGTGCAAAAAGAGGCATACGTGTTTCAGTAGCTCAGAGATCAAACCTGGCGAGAGTGTTGATGAAGTTCCTGCAGTGAGGACTGCCGAGTTCGGGCCTCGGTCTGTAAAGGTCTGTGTGTGCCAATCATATTGCAGATTTCTCCGAACCAATTTCATTAAAAAAATTGATAACTGAAATTATAATTGTGTATTAATTGTTCATATTTAATTGTGTAATCTTGGGTGTGTGTGTTCCCAACTTTGTAACCTTCGGAGAATGTTCCCAAAACCTTCCTAACTTTGTAACATTCAGAGAACATTCCCAGAACATTCATACAACCAAAAGAGAACATTCAAAGAACATTAAGAAAAAAAATCTGATTGGTCCTTTAGGGAACATCGGTGCAACGTTCAGGGAACGATTCCACAACCTTCGAGTAACATTCCCAGAATCAAAGTTTGTTATCTGGGGATGTGTCAAAAAAGTGATGTCAGATCACGCCCTGCTTCATCATTTCCCCTCCTCCGCCCACCCACTCCTCTACTTTCTTTCCTGTTCATTGATGGAGGCAATGGAATGTGTGGAATTTGAAGAGAGAAGGCACGGTAGAATGACATTAAGAGATTTATTCGACTGATTATGGCCATTATAATCCTGACTGACACAACCCATAATCCCCTGCATGGTTTAACATAATCTACAGAGAAGAAGACAGAAATACATTGATGATGCTGAACCACAAACCAAAAAGATTAAACTACAATTTAATACTACACGACATGGTATGTGGACACCCCTTCAAATGAGTGGATTTGGCTTTTTCAGCCACACCCGTTGCTGACAGGTATATAAAATCGAGGCATCAGATTCAAATATATAATATCATGTATTTTGCGATAGAATTATACAGTACGATCTGAAGAAAAATAACAAGATGAACATTTTCCATACAACAAAGTTAAAATGCAAAGGTCAAATCTGGATCTGTTTTGCCATGTGGTTTCAAGGAGCAGCTCTTTCACTTCTTCTGCCAGGGTGAGCTTCACCTCGGGCAGCCCTGGTCATCTGTCAAAGGAAGACATTGCAAATAGACACACACACACACACATACATGCGTGCACACACATACACATTGATGATGTTTGACTTTACTCAGTGGTCTAAAGTACTTAAGTAAAAATACTTTCAATTACTACTTAACTAGTTTTTTTGTTTTTTGGGGTACCTTTACTTTCTTTACTATTTATATTTTTTTAAACTTTACTTTTACTTCACTACATTCATAAAGGAAATAATGTACATTTTCCCTGACACCCAAAAGCACTAGTTACATTACAATACTTAACAGGACAGGAAAATGGTCCAATTCACCCACTTATCAAGAGAACATCCCAGGGGCCTCATTTATAAAAATGTTCTTAGATTTATACTTGAACTTAGTCATAACATCATTTCCGACGGTGTGCTTACGTTCGATTCATAAAAGATACTGAGCATAAAAAACCTTGCTTACTCAGGTTCTGTGATCTATAAATCTCAAATTAACTTCAAATTGACGGCACCTGAGCGTGCCTTATAATCAGCGATGTCCCCTTATAGAATGCTAGCACAAATAAAAGTTTAGTCGGGAATAGCCATGGACCAAAATAGAAAAGCAAACATTTTGGAAGACGAGATCACGGCGATGGTAGAGGAGATTGAAGACAGGCAACATGTATTATTCGGTGGACTAAATAGTGGGTTGACAAACAAAGTCAAACAGGTATCTTGGGAGTGTGTCGCCGCTGCAGTGAACGAGGTGGGGCAGCAAGACAGAACTGTGGCTGATGTGAAAAAGAAATGGTCTGACCTTAAACTGCAAGGGATAAAAAGAATAGCCCTACATAACCAGCCGGAAAATCACCTACCTCAAGTCTAGACTTTGCGTAGAGATAAGATCATTTCCATGTCAAAGTAAGGTTTCATAAATAACTACTTATACGAGGTTTTCTGCGTAAGTCATACTTAAGATCAAAATTGATCGTAAGTCCGTTTTTTAAATGAGGCCCCTGGTCATCCCTACTGCCTCTGATCTGGCAGACTCACAAAACACAAATGCTCGATTTGTAAATTGTGTTGGAGTGTTGGAGTGTGCCCTTGACTATTGGTAAAAAGAAAAGAAAATTGTGGTGTTTGGATTGCCTAATAGAAGTAATTTGAAATGATTTATACTTTTACTTTTGATGCTTAAGTATATTTTTTGCAATTACATCTACTTTTGATATGCAAGTATATTTAAAAACAAATACCTTTAGACTTTTACTCAAGTAGTATTTTACTGAGTGACTTTCACTTTTACTTGAGTAACTTTCTATTAAGGTATGTACACTTTTACTCAAGTATGACAATTGGTTAATTTTTACACCACTGACTTTACTTAATTCAAATTAAAGCTCACACACAAAACAGTTAGCTTAAATACCTACAAACTATAACATTCTATGTTGTTGTGAGTTTTTATATTAGACATCTTTCATTATAAATACCTGGAGCTGGTCATAGTCAGAACTGATGCTGGCGATCGTTAGGTTAGTGTACGTGGCGTCTCCTTTCTCTGACAGCTCTAGCTGCTGCTGGAATATCGAGGAGAAATAATTGTATTTAAACGGAGGAGTTATATCTTATCCAACAGACTATCAGTCTCAGAGGTATCAATACTATATCAAATGTAATATGAAATAGGAGCCTTAGTGTTGCACGCTTTATACAAAACCACAGTGAATTTGGTCAAAGATTCAAGATGTGTATTAGTCATACAGAGAATTGTTAAAGCTTTGACGTAGGATCTTTGACGTAGAATCTTTGACGTAGAAACACTTTGTCTCTGTATTGTATCATACTGCATCATCTACTGCCAATGCCTTAAAATTGCTCAGTTAATTAAACAGAATATTATGAAAATGAAAATGTTCCTCTTACTTTCAGTCTTCTGGACAGACTTAGGGGAGGAAAAATGGGGAACTTGGGTTAGAAGAAAGTGGATCGGAAGAGTCCTTCTATAAATGTTTTCTATAAATGTATTCCTAAACTCGATGGGCATGAATATGTAAACAATGATACCTTTTATATTTATACACATCCACGGTGACGGTTAGAACATAGAGCAACACCATCACTCCACAAATGATGTAGGGGACCATCACGGAACATTGGCCACCTAAAAACAATGGTAATAGAACATTGGTTTTTAAAGTTTACTGTTCATTTGTTGTCCGTTTGTCTTGAGTGTTAACCATTTAAAATAGATATTTAATGTTCACTTGTCAACAATGGCACTTTTCAACAAATAAAATGCCACCCTATTTCATATAGTGCACTATAAGGTCAAATGTTGTGTATTTGTCATAAAGTGAACAAAATGATTTACTTTCGAACTCCAGAGGCATGACCTTTGACCTTTGTGATCCCTTCTCGTTGTGGGCCTCACAGAGGTACAGCCCGCTGTCTGCTTTGTTGACCAGGAGGACCAGTGTCTGCCCATTAGCCTTCCAGGTCACCTGCCCACTGCTGTCTTTGTACCAGGAGTAGCGCTCCACTGGTGGGTTGGCATCACTCTGACAGGTCAGGGTCACTGCCCTCCCGTCGGGCACAGGCCCAGATGGGCTGGACAGGGCTACAGTGTTTTTAGGAGCATCTGGAAGACAGAATCCACACAGTTAAATCAACTTCCTGTGAGGTACGTGAGCTCATTTTGATCTGTGAGATTAAAAGCCCACAAGGGAACGTTCGTCATGTGAGTGTCAACGAGAGTGCGAACAATAGAAATGTGTGATGGAGTGTATTGGTGTGAATGAGAGAAAACAGAAAAAATAGATTGAAGTCTCACAAGTGTGCTGGAAGGTTGCCATATTATTGTGAACATGATCCAGAAAGCACTATTGAGAAGGTACACATGCAGTGTATGAGGATGGGACGAATCACTGCATAGGTATGAATAGCTAACTGGCTGCTTATTACCTGCTAACTCATGTTTAACCAGTTCGTTTTTTTATGCCCTGTGCTCTTTGATACTGTTTAGCACTTAACAGTATCAATTATCTATCAATTAACTCATCATGTTCACAAACAGAATGAGGAGATTCCTTGGTTTTGTTGTATAACTACACTACTGTTTATAGTTGTGGTCATATGGTTGCCTGTATGGTCATATGATAATGGTTGTTGTGGTCTCTCACAAAGAACATTGAGGGTCCGGTTCCCCTGAGTCGTCTTGGTGGTGCCCCCTGGCTGCAGTGTGTAGCGGGCAGAACATCTGACCAGCAGCCCGTGATGGAGGAGGGAGGCGGTAAAGGTAAGGGTGGAGGTCATGGTCATGAGCCCATCTATACCCTCCTGTAGCTGGCTCTCGACACTGCCACCCAGCCCAGAGGTCCAGATCAGAGAGGGCGGGAACGTAGGACAGGGGGCAGAGGCAGAGCAGCTCATTCTAACCAGCTCCCCCTCTGTGATGTTGCCCATAGTGGTTAGTTGGGGTTTGGGTGGGGTGTCTGGAGGTAATAAAGGTATATGAGAGAGAGAGAGTGTGAGAGAGAGATAGAGAGAGAGAGAGAGAGAGAGAGAGAGAGAGAATCAATAACAAGACAGAACGAGGCCTGGGTAAAGCCCAATGACATACCGTATGGGGCAACCAGGTTTAAATCAACTCTGCTTAGAACATCACTCTCTTTTTCATGTTAAGCAGTGCCGGCTCCAGGCATAAGCGATATAAGCGGTCGCTTAGGGCCCCCTACCAAAAAATTACTTTCTGTTGAGAGTCAGAATAGTAGAATACACAAAGTGCAAGGTTACATTTTTTAAATTTAAATTCTACAGTTTTTCCCTTGTTTTGTCAGTCACTGACAGTCACTCAATTAGCCATCTCAGCTAACAATTTTTAGATTGGTAAGTTAGTCTTGCCAGTTATCTACATTATTTGTAATCTTAGCCGAGCATGCAGGTGCTCAGGGGCCCTGACCTCCAGGGGGCCCCCATTGATTTTGTTAGTCACTCTCACTCAGATATCATTAGCATGGCATAAGTCATGGCAAAATGTGTACAATTGCATGAAATTTGTTATAAAATGTATCTTTGCCCCATTGCAACAATGTGTAGAGCTGTTTGGTGAGGGGGCCCCTCAACCAAATCTTGCTTAGGGCAACCAAAAGGCTAGAGCCGGCCCTGGTGGTAAGTATTTAAACCTGTGTTTGCTGTTAGTATTCACAAGAGTTCAATGTAGTCCATTTGTTAGAATGTTTAGCCCTCAATATTTGTTTTAATTGGAAATCATAAATATCTTAGGTAAGGTCAAATTCAGTGTACCTGTATGACTGATATGTACTCCTGGGTAGAAAATATACTTGAGGCGATTTGTTCCAGCACATTCCAGCCTGAAGATATATGTGTCATCATATCCTGCAGGGAAACTGTTGAAAAGAGTGGTGCAGTTCTTGCTCAACAGATTTCCCACCATCACTCCCTTTATGATGTTTTGGGCATCCGTTTGGGCTGAGCTCAATACTATATTTCCCCCCCAAATTTTTTTAGACCAAAGCCCAGTGGGTGTGCAGTTTTTCAAGTCAGCATCAAATGCAGCAGGGATCTCAAATCTACATGGGACCAGTAGGCAGGATCCACCAACAGCCACAATGCTTTGGGGCATCCACAGACTCCACTCTTGGCAGAGTGCACCTGGAGAACACAGCACCATCAAGAAACACTGAACAGCAAAACCTGGACTCGGGGATACGCGTAACATATCAAATGTTAATTTGTCTCCCTCCATTTAATATGATATGTTACGTTTCGTGTGCTATGTATTCATTTGTGGATGTCCATCATCCATTTTATATGATACAGTATGTTACGAATTTGCAATCCTTATGACATGTTACGAATTCCACTAGGGTGGGGTTAAGGTTAGGGTTAGGAGATATGATTAGGTTAGGGTTAGGGGAAGGGTTAGCTAATATGCTAAGCAATTGCAAAGTTGCTAAAAAGTAGACAATAATTGAAAGGTTGCAAATTAGCTCAAATGCTAAAGTTGTCCTTGATGTGGACCTAGACATTCGTGTTATACGCCTACCCATCCTCCCCAACCAACCTCCCTCCTTTCGTTTTTGGCTAAAGTAATCTTCTGTCTTACGTAACCATACCAAATGTAACATATCATTAGTCATTTGAGTGTCACATATTCACATTTACTATGTTACGTTTACTCTTTGAGGCCAGGCTGAACAGCAAAACACATTTGTCTGCACACACACACACACACACACACACACACACACACACACACACACACACACACACACGGACACACACAAAGGTTTATCAATCTCACACACACGTGTCGAAACACCCAAGTACATATTGCAGAGATGTCATCATTGTCATTAAGTCAAAGTGTGTACAAGTTAAGAGGGAAGTGCAGTGCGCACAATCAGGAAGAAACTGACCTTTCAACAGAAAAGTGATGAAAGCAATAAACCACAGACCCATCTGTGATGTTGTTGAGATGCCTTCCACAGTAAGAATACACCTCAAATAAACATAGAGATAGAAAAAGTAGATCAGAATTAGACAGCTATGGATAATCTGTACTGAATGAAAATATAAACCCAACATGCACCAATTTCAAAGATTTTACTGAGTTACAGTTCATATAAGGAAATCAGTCAAATATAATATATGGATTATATGGATTTTACATGACTGGGAATACAGATATGCATATTTTGATCACAGATACCTTTAAAAAAAAAAGAAGGTAGGAGCATGGATCAGAAAAAGCAGTCAGTATCTGATGTGACCACCACTTGCCTCATGCAGCGTGACACATCTCTTTCGCATAAAGTTGATCAGGCTATTGATTGTGGCCTGTGGAATGTTGTCCCACTCCTCTTCAATGGCTGTGCAAAGTTGCTGGATATTGCGGGGAACTGAAACACACTGTTGTACACGTTGATCCAGAGCATCCCAAACTTGCTCAATGGGTAACATGTCTGGTGAGTATGCAGGCCATGGAAGCACTGGAATATTTTCAGCTACCAGGAATCGTGTACATTATCATGTTTCAACATGACGTGATGGCGGTGGATGAATGGCATGACAATCAACCTCAGGATCTTGTCACGATATCTGCATTCAAATTGCCATCGATAAAATGCAATTGTGTTCATTGTCCGTAGTTCATGCCTGCCCATACCATAACCCCACCGCCACCATAGAGCACTCTGGTCACAACGGTGACATCAGCAAACTGCTCCACCCACAAGATGCCATACACGTGGTGTGCGGTGTGAGGCCGGTTGGACATACTGCCAAATTATCTAAAACGACATTGGAGGTGGCTTATGGTAGAGAAATTAACCTTAATATCTCTGGCAACAGCTCTGGTGGACATAACTGCAGTCAGCATGCCAATTTCTCGCTCCCTCAAACTTGAGACATCTGTGGCATTGTCTTGTGTGACAAAACTGCACATTTTAGAGTAGCCTTTTATTGTCCCCAGCAATAAGGTGCACCTGTGTAATGGTTATGCTGTTTAATCAGCTTCTTGATATGCCACACCTGTCAGGTGGATGGATTATCAATGCTCACTAACAATGATGTATACACATTTTTTGGCACAAAATTTGAGAGAAATAAGCTTTTTGTGGTTGTGGAACATTTCTGGGATCTTTTATTTCAACTCATTAAACATTGGACCATAATTAAACATGTTGCGTTTATATTTTTGTTCAGTGTAGGTAAATAGGTAAAAATAGGTAAAAATACTGGAATGTTTAGCATTTGATTCTAAGTAGCAATTACTTATGAACACCGTAACTACTGTTTAACTGACATTCAATTACATTTTTGCTACAACTGAATTGTTTATCAGTGCCATTTTTCCAAAACTCAATTTGAAATTTAAAGAGGTAACACATTTTTCCACGTCAATACAATTTCTAACTTTCTCTACGATTCAAGTCTTCAGTATTGTGATTCAATATTTGTGAATGAGATTTGGTGGAATTGTGTTTATTGGGTAATGCGTTCGAGATACTCTAAATGTGTCTTTTAGATGAAATCATGAAAAGCCTTACCTGTAACTGGGTGAAAGAGATCATGGATATTGAGATCGCCGATATCTCCAAAATGGCTCTGGGTGTTTAATCAAGCAAGATGCTGTCTTTTCTTTTATATGCATTGCGAAATAAAGGAAATTGTCCTCGTCACACCAAACCCTGCTCTTAAGCAAGAACAAACGTCAGAACAAAGAGGATGTTTTCTGCAGTCGATAGAACATTTACAATTGGCTGCAACGTTCTGTGGCGGGATATATCAGACTTCTTTATTGTAAAAAGGCACAATGTAATGACTTGTCACAGTCTGCCACCAGATTGCAGCATCCCCATGTAGGAGTTACCCAAAACTATTAGGGGCCAGAGGCATTCTGCAGATAGCTTTTATAAAGCTCTGCATACAATCGTGCAGTACATGCATCAGTAAGACATATATTGGTCGTTTTGGAAAGTTATATACTCAAACTCTATGTTCTTAAATACCGTATCAAATCTGCAATGAAGCTAAAAGATTGACGTCGTTCATTTCGTAATCAAATAAAAAAAACTGTGATTGAATGATGAGTTTAGATGCGTCAGTCAATTCATCATAAGGTCATCACTTTATTAATGGTGTAGTTAGTCAAGATAAAGGCTTATTCATGGTGGCATCCCAATCTCATTATGACAACAACATATGAAATAATAACTTTGTCTATTTTGGGTGTTACAGCCTGAATTTAAAATGGATTCAATTGAGATTGTGTGTCTCTGGCCTGCACACAATACTGCACTCAATGTCAAAGTGGAGCTACAAATGAATTAACAAAGAAAAGCTGAAATGTCTTGAGTCAATAAGTATTTAACACCTTTGTTATGGCAAGCCTAAATAAGTTCAGGAGTAAAAATGCCACATAGTAAGTTGCATGGACTCCGTGTGCAGTAATAGTGTTGCACTTGTTTAATCATCTCTGTACCTCAAACATACAGTACAATTGTCTGTAAGGTCCCTCAGTCGAGCAGTGAATTTCAAACACAGATTCAACCACAAAGACCAGGAAGGTTATCCAATGCAAAAATCAGACATTTAATATCCCTTTGACCAGGGGCACAACTTTCACTGGAGTCGAGGACATGTCCCCCCCATATTCTGAAATTGCAGTTTTGTCGCCCAGGTTTTATCATTGGCATTTTTGGTGTGTTAATCCGACAGGATACATTTGAATGTTTTTGTTTGTTTGTCCCCCTCACTTCTAAAACCAAAGACAACCCCGTGCCTTTGACTATAGTGAAGTTATTAATTACACGTTGGATAGTGTATCAATACACCCAGTCACTACAAAGATATGGGCACCCTTCCTAACTTAGTTGCCGGCGAGGAAGGAAACAGCTCAGGGATTTCACCTTGAGGCCAATGGTGACTTCAAAACAGTTACAGAGTTTAATGGCTGTGATAAGAGCATGCTGAGGATGGATCAAAAAAATTGTAGTTACTCCACAATACTAACCTAAATGACAGAGTGAAAAGAAGGAAGCCTGTACATAATACAAATATTCCAAAACATACATCCTGTTTGCAGTAAGGCACTAAAGTAAAACTGCAAGAAATGGGGCGAAGAAATGAACTTTATATCCTGAATACGAAGCTTTATGTTTGGGGCAAACCCAACACAGCACATCACTGAGTACCACTCTTCATACCACGCCCAATTTTTCAGTTTTTGATTTGTTAAAAAAGTTTGAAATATCCAATAAATGTCGTTCCACTTCATGATTGTGTCCCACTTGTTGTTGATTCTTCACAAAAAAATACAGTTTTATATCCTTATGTTTGAAGCCTGAAATGTGGCAAAAGGTCGCAAAGTTCAAGGGGGCCGAATACTTTCGCAAGGCACTGTATATACATACACATACCTATATAGACATACATACTTTTTAAAAGAATATACCTTTATTATTATTCCCCGCAAACCCTTCCACCGAGTAAACTAATAAACACGTTGGCTTTTACCTTCAATTTATACATCTTAATACACATTTTACATTCACAGTCTATTTTACAATAGTTATTTTTTGTTTGTTTTTAGTCCTTCCTCTATTTCTGATGTCCATCCAGTTTGATTTCTATTTGTAACTGTGCTATTTGTAACTGTGCTATTTGTAACTGTGCTATTTGTAACTGTGCTATTTGTAACTGTGCTATTTGTAACTGTGCTATTTGTAACTGTGCTATTTGTAACTGTGCTATTTGTAACTGTGCTATTTGTAACTGTGCTATTTGTAACTGCTATTTGTAACTGTGCTATTTGTAACTGTGCTATTTCACAAAAGTTCTGAACATATATACATTTGACAGACCCCGTATGTTCTACATGTTTTATCTTGCTATTAGTCCCACCCTTCAGCTCCATTCAACCTCTCCCATCGATCCCTCAACATCATCCATTTTGGATTTCTATTTGCCATATGTTTTTCTGAAGCAGCAAACTTTGTGGAAATTAATATTTGTGTCATTCTCAAAACTTTTGGCCACGACTATTAAATCCAGGTGTGCAACGCTCTTGGAGATTTACCCAAGACTCACAGCTGTAACCGCTGCAAAAGATGATTCTAACATATATTGACTCAGGGATGTGAATACTTATGCAAATGAGATATTTCTGTATTTCATTGTCAATAAATTTGCAAACATTTCTAAAAACATGTTTTCACGTTCTCATTATAGGGTATTGTATGTAGATGGATGACCGCCAAAAAAAATCAATTTAATCCATTTTGAATTCAGGCTGTAACACAACAGAATGTCAAGGGGTATCAATACTTTCTGAAGGCACTGTATTAATGTGAGAACATTACTGTAGATTTTGGGGGCATTCACCTCATTCTGTGTGTTTCTTTTGGCTGACCATAGAGAATACGGGCAGGAAGTGGACTCCAGTTGAAGAGGGAAGAGCATCTAATGACCGAGTAAGGCATGGCCAGTATTCCCCACCCCCTTCCAACTCGTGCCTCTTCTAGAGGGAAAGAGAAAGATAGAGAGAGAGAGAGAGAGGAAGTTCATAGAACTCATGTCTTTTCTGTGGCCACCCAAGTGGGTTTTGAGCCCACATCCTTTAGGCTCGCTCGCACAGACACACTGATGCACACAGAGATGACAAAGACGACAGTGAGGATTGTATTGACACAGAGACACAACTATCTGCACAGACACACAGCATAGAACTATGCACCTCCACACTCTGTTCGACCATTGAAGCTGAAGTACTGGTCAGCTACTACTGGAGCATCTCAACTCATCAGGTAAGCATTATCAGTATGAGTATCAACCGTACACAGCATTTTTTGGGCTTTACTTCTCATTTCGTTTGTTAAATCACGTCATTTGGACAGTTTCAAGGGCAGGAGAGAACATTCTGTCGACGTTCTATCAACAGACGACTGGTTCGATTTAGTTAGAGACAAGGTCAACTCGTTTGACATGCAGCAACTCTGTCTCCTGACTAGCTGTACTATACTCAAGCTGTACACGTACAGTAGCAGCATTGCTATAGCCCATTCTGGACAAATGATGAGATTCTGTGTATAGTTAGCTGAACATATACAGATCATCTGTCAGGGACTACATGAAGAAGATGTTACCCTTTGTCTGTGTCCATTGCTTTCCATTACCACATGTCAGCTCAAGTTGAGTTGCCAACTAGATGAATAATGATTAGCCACTGATATACATTACTACTGTAGATTCAAATATGACATTGAGGTGGAGGGGGGGCCCAGCAAATGACACCCTATAATTGAGTAAAGGCTGGATTATGGCAGGTTTGTTTTGCAGCGTTTATTGAAACAGCATTTAATCATGTAGGCAAGCATAAATATTGTAGTAGTAACACAAACAGTGCCATAAAAAAGGAGGCGTAATAAAATGACTAAATACTCATAATTTATACACTGTAGTCCAGAGCAATCAGTCCACTGTGCTCGTCCCATTGATCAGTGAAGTCACCAGTACATGCAGTATGTCAGTCAATCTAACAATGAGACATAGTTCTTTATCTTGACAATAAAGAAATTCAAACAGAAATAGTATCTCACATCTGTCAACGACAGTGCTTTGGATAAATAATCGGGATTTTACTTTGTAAGGTGTATTTCCATGGATGGATTACATCCTCAAACTGATAAAGAACAACCAATGAATGTAGTCTAATATTGACTTTGAACTTGTGCCGGGAGTCAGCTTCATGGCAATGAAAGTATTTTGGGGAATGCAAATCGTATCGGCGTCATATCAAAGAAGCCTCTGCTTGTAAAAAAAAAAGCACAACCACAAAAGCCATCCAAGAGGTGGAGTGAGTCCCTGGCTCAGTTCATAATAACGCGTTCCTAATAATCTTGCTCCTAAGTAAACCCCATCACTTATATGGACTGGAAGCTTATTGGTTGCTAGACCACAGGAATATGTTTGTTTTACTGTTGGTTCACTGATGGGAATGGGTATATGGCACAGGATACTGTGCCCTAATATTCTACCCCAAGCCATAGCCGCAAGATGTTTTGACTAGGGGGTGCTGACTGCGGATTAACATCTCACCACCAGAGTGTGCTGTAACACCCCCAGCACCCTACTTCCCGCTGCTATGACCCAGGTATCTCTGGTCTGACTCTTAATGAGAGGGCACCTGGGCAAGAGACTGGTCACATCAGTCATAAGACAAAACCATTATATGGTTCCTGTCTATGTATGCCTCTGGAAAGGAAATGGAGATACTGTATGCAAAGAGGAACAGGACGGCAAATCGTGTTCTTACAAGTTCCTTGTTGGACTGATATGTTTTAGGTGGAATGCGGACGGTATGTCAGTATCCGATGAATAGCATAGTATGTGGGTGTGCACCACAGGAGGTTGGTGGCACCTTAGTTGGGGAGGACGGGCTCGTGGTAATGGCTGGAGCGGAATTAGTGGAATGGGATCAAATACACCAAACACATGTTTTATACCATTCCATTAACTCCGTTCCGGCCATTATTATGAGCCGTCCTCCCCTCAGCAGCCTCCACTGGTGTCCACGCTGGAAAAAGCAAGGAAAACAAAAAAGTACAACTGTGGGTAGTTCATAGTACCAGACCTCCGCCACATACTCACACAAACACACACACACATTCCCAGACACAGACACAGAATGACTCAGACTGTCATGGACAGATCACATCATGCCCGGCACACAAGGTCCCATCTGAAGATTCAGAATACTTCCTAAAAAGCTAAAGATATTTTAATCTTACAGTCAAGAATTTATAGTTCTGTCCATTTGTGACTATGAGTCCTCTTCCTGATAATAACAACTGACTGGCTACTGGCTGGACAAAGTTCAAAATCATTAGAGGAAAAAGTGTTCCTCTTTATGACTCATCTAGAGGAAAGCCATTAAGTGGTAATGTATAAGGAAATCATTATGTATATTCACACCCTTCTCGCCCTTTTTAACAGCATGACATCCAACGCCACGCTTCCATTCGTCCTCCTTGCCTCAGCCGGCCGAGATGACAAGGCCACTGTGGTGGACATTGACGCCATCATGGACAACTTCATCATTGTCCTCTACACGCTGACCATTGTCCTGGGCACCACGGGCAACTCTGTGGTCATCTGGGTGGCGGGCTTCAAGCTCAAGCCCACCGTTACCAACGTGTGGCTGGTCAACCTGGCCGTGGCCGACCTCATCTTCTGCCTGAGCCGTGTGCTCTCGCTGACCAAGAAGCTCTTCTTCGACTACTGGCCGTTCGGCATCTTCCTGTGCAAGTTCAATGGCTTCTTCAAGTACACCAACATGTTCTGCAGCGTGTTCCTGCTCGCCGTCATCAGCATGGACCGGGCACTGTGCGTCTGGCACCCCGTCTTTACCAAACGCCGCCGGACACTCTGCGCCGCCCGCCTGATGAGCACCGGCGTGTGGGCGGTGGCGGCCATTTTGAGCGCCCCCTACTTTGCCTACCGCCAGGTCTACCTGGGCAAGAACAACCTGAGCAAGTGCTCGCTGGAGGTCAAGGAGCCAATGGAAGGCGACAACAGCGCCAAGCTAGCGCTCTACTCCATCCGCTTCCTATGCGGTTTCCTGCTTCCTTTTCTCATCATCCTCTGCTGCTACGTCCTGGCAGGGCTTGGCATCCGACGCACCCGCCTGTCGGGCAAGTCGCGTCCCCTTCGTATCCTGGCATCGCTGGTCTGTGCCTTCTTCCTATGCTGGGCACCCTACCACTGCCTTCTACTGGCCAAAATGATGTACAGCAAGAATACCATGGTGAAGGTGGGGCTGACAGTGGCCAAAGGCTTTGCTTACTTCAACAGTTGTGTGAACCCGCTGCTGTACTTCTGTATGGGGTTGGACATGAGGGGTTCAAGGTTCAGGCAGAGCTTAGCGGGGGTGTACCAGAGAGCACTAGCCGATGACAGGGATGGTCGGTCCACGCAGTCCAACGAGCGCACAGTGGATGATAGTTCTGGCCCTGCGTCACGACCTGTAATGGTGACTGGTCAGTCTCGAGTGAATGTGGCCAATTTCTGAGGGGAGTCACATTTGGTATGAGGAGGGGTTTCAGTCCTTATTAATTTACAGGCTAGTTAACACTGAATAGCTGAATAGCTTGTGTAGACAAAAAAATATATATATATTTTTGATCAGTTGTTCAAACCGTTCACATTCCATTGACTTTGTTGTAGCTAAGAGAGGTGGAAGCTAGACCACAGGGGATACATAGAGACTGTGAATTCATGTAAATGACTGAATAAAAAGCTCTCACAGTTTCAAAGTGTTAAGTGCTAATGTTTTGATGTATGTGATGAACATCACAGAAAGAAAGTGGAACTGTGCCTAGAAAATAGCATAAAAGGGGGAAATGACACAACCTTTTGGGGGAAGTCATAGATGACTTCAGTCATGTTATTTCTACTAAAAGTCAACTTCAGGTTTCAACAGGGGGAAAAACATTATTTCCATTTTAGTGTTTCCATTTAGAAGCATTGTCTTCCACAGGACAGCATCATTATGTGCCATTGGTGAATTTGACATATCGGTGACACCTCATTCACTCTCATTGATGATTTGAAAGGGGGAAATGAAAGATTAGAGAGAAAATAGAAAGAAAGGGAGAGGGAAGTCAGAAACAGAGGATGTAATCTGGACAGCTGGACTTGAGGAAGTGTGGTGGTCGCTTGTTTCTCTTTTAGTCACCACATTGTTCCTCACAGTTAGACTGTCTCTATCATGTCTCAGGAGTATGACTGGTCTGTCAGTTGTCTGACTGGCCTATCCTGTGGTGAACACAGTGGCTCAGCTTAAGCACTGTGGTTGCCAGTTTAAAGAGACAGGATGGTGAATTAATTTGCAGTGACAAACATCACACTCGCACAATTCAATTCACACTAGTTATTCAATGTATCTCTTCTGAAACTCCATCTCTCTGCTTATTCAGAACTCTTGTGCTGAAATAAAAAGTATGTAAAAGAGACAGTTCAGCTGAAGTCTATTTATCTTTTGGTAAATAATCTAAATATGAATCAGAACTGTTTTCCTGTCTTGTCTGAAACTGTGTAGCTAGCTACATCATGTCCTCTGTGTCGTTCATGAAAGGCCCGAAGGTCCAGGATGCAGAGAAACAGCAATCTCCCTCAGGACAATGGAGGAGAAGGGACATGAATGGATGGGAACATTTACATTACATTTAAGTCATTTAGCAGACGCTCTTATCCAGAGCGACTTACAAATTGGTGCGTTCACCTTAAGACATCCAGTGGAACAGCCACTTTACAATAGTGCATCTAAATCTTTTAAGGGGGGTGAGAAGGATTACTTTATCCTATCCTAGGTATTCCTGAAAGAGGTGGGGTTTCAGGTGTCTCCGGAAGGTGGTGATTGACTCCGCTGTCCTGGCGTCGTGAGGGAGTTTGTTCCACCATTGGGGGGCCAGAGCAGCGAACAGTTTTGACTGGGCTGCGCGGGAACGTTACTTCCTCAGTGGTAGGGAGGCGAGCAGGCCAGAGGTGGATGAACGCAGTGCCCTTGTTTGGGTGTAGGGCCTGATCAGAGCCTGGAGGTACTGAGGTGCCGTTCCCCTCACAGTTCCGTAGGCAAGCACCATGGTCTTGTAGCGGATGCGAGCTTCAACTGGAAGCCAGTGGAGAGAGCGGAGGAGCGGGAACAGAACAGTTCAGTTTAATCCACCAGAAAAGACAGAACAAATATTAGAACAAATATTATTGAAAAAAAAAAAAACGTTATTTTGGGAACAAATGTACAAAGCACTGTATAATCTTTGCAAATTATATCATAAATAGGACTGGTGGAGTTATGTCACACATGCAGTGAACAAAAAAATATATATATATTTTTTGCTTAATCCAAAATTGCAACCAACTGATTGCATCATTACCACAAAAATGGAGGAAGCAAGTGGAAAGGGGAGAAGGTCAGGAACTTGTCTGTTAGCTCTGCATTAAAGACCAGAAAACCAGATGGGATGGCGTGTCACTGCAGAATGCTGTGGTAGCCATGCTGGTTAAGTGTGTCTTGAAATCGAAATAAATCATAGACACCCCCACACCATCAGACCTCCTCCTCCATTCTTCATGGTGGGAACCACGCATGCAGAGATCATCCGTTCATCTACTCTGCATCTCACAAAGACACAGTGGTTGGAACCAAAAATCGCACAGTTGGACTCATCAGTCCAAAGTACAGATTTCCACCAGTCTAATGTCCATTGCTCTTGTTTCTTGGCCCAAGCAAGAAACAGGCCTAATTCACACAGTCTCCTCTGAACAGTTGATGTTGAGATGTGTATGTTACTTGAACTCTGTGAAGCATTTATTTGACTACAATCTGAGGTGCAGTTAACTCTAATTAATTTATCCTCTGCAGCAGAGGTAACTCTGGATCTTCCTTTCCTGTGGCGGTCCTCATGAGAGCCAGTTTCATCATAGGGCTTGATGGTTTTTGCGACTGCACTTGAAGAAACTTTCAGAGTTCTTGAAATTTTCCAGATTGACTGACCTTTATGTCTTGAAGTAATGATGGACTGTCATTTCTCTTTGATTATATGAGCTGTTCTTGCCATAATATGGACTTGGTCTTTTACCAAATAGGGATATCTTCTGTATACCACTCCCACTTAGTCACAGCACAACTGATTGGCTCAAATGCATTAAGAAGAAAATAAATTCCACAAATTAACTTTTAAGAAGGCACACCTTTTAATTTAAATGCATTCCAGGTAACTACCTCATTATTTGGATGAGATAATGCATAGAGTGTGCAAAGCTGTTTAACACTTTTCTGGTTACTACATGATTCCATATGTGTTATTTCGTAGTTGTGATATCTTCACTATTATTCTACAATGTAGAAAATAGTAAAAAATAAAGAAAACCCTTAAATGAGTAGGTGTGTCCAAACTTTTTACGGGTACTGTACATATAAATTATATATATATGGGGGACTGAAAATGATGCAGGCAATGACATTGATAGAAGCCACAATCTGTATGCAATATTAAAGCTGATCTACCCCCTTTAAAAAAAATGACGCTCTTCCCCCTGTATCATCATTGCTCGGCATTGTTGCCTTTTGTAACATATGTCAAAGGTTAAAATGTCCAATGCAAAGAAAAAATGTTTGGACTATTTTGAATAGTGTAAGTGGTGATACGTTAAATATTGTGATATCTTTTTTGGGGTGATTTTATCATTTCAATGTATTACATAATGTAAAAGACGTCTAAATCAATAAGTGTGTGAAGCAAATTGACCAGTTTGCTAACGCATATCACATTCTTCAACCAACACTGTTGTCCTATACTACTGTCTGTCTGAATCATTTGATTCGTCATGAGTCAAAAGGGTAAAGGTCTTGAATTGAGCAACAAGTGAAATAATAACATGGGTTTGATGGCAGTGGGGTGAAGGGTGCTACTGTGCATGTAATTACACAAGTTGTGTTTTTTCTTTGCTACCATTTTTGTTACCGATCATCATGATTACATTCTCAAGATTAGGATTCTCACACTAGCCAAGGAATCAGCATTGCTTAGACACTGTGTCTAAACTGTGTCCTGACACTTGTAGATTCAAGGCTAGATTCAATCACATTCGAGCTAGCCAACTCGTGCATAGCTGTTATTTTGAAGGTTTCGGAGGTGGAATTACGCAACCACGTTTTTTTAAACCAACAAGGGGAAGTAAACAGAAAGCAGAAATACACTGAAAATATTTGTGAACGGAAACATGGCCTCTGGGATCCTTTCATTGACCTTGTGATGTCCCAGTGTTGATGGGGGGGGGGGGGGGGGGTGGAGTGGTGGAGGTGGGGGCACTAGTTTAGCAGTAGTGAAACTGTGAGAGAGACCAGCTGAAAGAAAACCCCAAAAGCAGAAGTGGATATCAGCCCAAAATATATGTTTTTCTTCCTTTGCTTTATGTCAAACTTCCATCAGGCAGAGTTTGAGTCTATTTCATTTAGTTCAAGTTAGGGCTGGATTCAATCCATATCGCGGAAGTATGACGGACGATCCGCATTTAAATGTAAAGGTAATTTAGAATTGAGCCAAGATATGCAGCGTTTACCGTGAATGCAGACTCCACGAACAGTGCCTTTAAATCTTCCACGATATGGATGTTTACACATTACAACACAGTGCCCTATTACTTTGTGTTTATTCCTGTAATTATAGTGTAAAAAGTATTGTCATAACTCATTATTTGTAACGGTTTTCTTCTGGTGAAAGAGAGGCGGACAAAAATGCAGCGTGGTTAGTTTTGTACATCTTTAATAAAGATGAAAATACAACAATCTACAAAACAAGAAACGTGAAAAAACCAAACCAGTCCTATTTTTTAAATTTTTATAAAAAATAATTTATTATCTTCAATACCATTCATTCTTTACAACTCATAATTTTCATACATACTCAAATAATGGTATTTTAATTTAACTAATTTAACTAAACATAAACCCCAAACAAAACCTCAGGGGAGCATCTTCCCTCCCCATCACCCTACAAAATACCTTTCCCTATCTCACCGTCCCTAATCTATCCCCTTACAAATCTAAATGACACCCAGCCCTAAACCCCCCTTCCACCTCTCCCGAGCAGCATGCTGCCCCCACTTCCTCTCCTCCCTCTTCATCCTCCCCCTCCTCACTATCCCTTCCACCCCCCTTTCCCTGTCTTCACCATGTTCTGCCTTGCTTCCCACAGCCCCCGTTTAAAGAGACTCATGAGAAGCCAGAGCAGAAACCTGTCCCTAGCCGTCCCTCTCGCTCTCCCTACACCTCTCTCTAACCTGGCCCACGTCAATACAAAAATCCCCCCTTACCAAACCTAACTACACCCGTGCCCTAGCCCATACTACTCCGGCAAAGGCACAGTCCCAAAAGACATGGCGCACAGTCTCCTCCCTGCCACAAGAGGATCTTGGACAGGTGGGGGATTGCACCAAACTATTCCGGTACATGATGTAACGTACCGGCAAGCACTTATGGAGGCTCAACCAATTCAGGTCCTTGAGCCTGTTTTCCAGACCCCGCGCCTGCACTCCCTCCCAGACTACTTCCGAGATGCCCACTACAGGCGCATGACCAAAGTGCCACCGCAGCTGTAACACCCGCAGGAGGTAACCAGAAAGAAACAAAAATTGTGTCCAGCTTGAGGGGGAAATGTGGTACCCCCCTACCTCCCTCCCCGATGGGACAGATCATGTGTGCCCTGGCGACCCACTCGCACCTGCCACTCCACATGAACTGAAACACAAGCCTCACTAGAGGCCTCCTCAGACAAGCCGGCAATGGGTAGATGTACGCCAAATACAAAACAGACGGCAACACATCCACCTTTAGGACCAGGACTTTGCCCATAAAAGACAAATACCTAGCCTTCCACATTGCTAGCTTCCTCTGTAACACTGCGATACGCATGTTCCAGTTTAGCGTCGCTGAGCCGGAGGTCTCAAAATGGACCCCGAGAATCCTCAGGGCCCCCACAGAGAGATAACCCCCAGGCACATCCGTTCTACCGCGCCATCTTTCGAAAAACTTGACGGAAGATTTTGCATGGTTCAGAACTGCTCCCAACGCTCGGGTGAAATCCCCAAAGATGGCAAGGGACCTTGTCAGGCACGAGTCCTTGCACAGCAGCAAGGAAGTGTCGTCGGCGTACTGCGTCATCTTAACACGCAGCCCACCACTTCCAGGGATCAACAAGCCTTCCACCCCTGTGTCTGCCCTAATGGCAGCCCCCAGAGGCTCCATGTACAGAACGAAGAGGAGAGCCGAGAGTGGGCATCCCTGCCTGACTCCAGACGAGAGGTCAAAAACGTCACCCAAGTGACTATTTACACTAACTCGGCACCCCGCTCCGACATATAATGTACGAATGCATCCTATGAACTTCTCCCCAAATCCTAATCGACCTAACACTCTGAATAAAAAGGATCTATTCACGCGATCAAAGGCTTTCGCCTGATCTAGCGCTGCTACCATTAAAGGCAGTCCTCTATCTTCAACCCAAGCGATGGAGTCCCTGATTAACTGTAGGTTCCATCTAATAGAGCGGCCCTCTACCCCGCACGTCTGATCCTCATGGACGACGTAGGGAAGGGCTGTGCGCAACCGGTCTGCTAAAACCTTTGCAAGTAGCTTGTAATCTACACACAGCATGGTCAACGGCCGCCAGTTGCCAAGGTCTGTTACTTCCCCCTTCTTATATAAAAGTGACAGCACACCAACAGCCATTGATCCCCCCGGGACCCCCGTCTCAAGGATGGCCTTCAAGACTTCGAGGACCACTGGTCCAAGTATACCCCAAAACTTGAGATAAAACTCAGCCGGCAGCCCATCCATCCCAGGCACCTTCCCTTTTCCCATCCTCCTAAGAGCGCTCTCAACCTCTTCTAGTGAAATCTGGGTCTCCATCACTTCTCTAATGTCCTCCGGCAACCGCCTGGACAAGTGTTCTAAAAACACATTTCCCTGCTCTACATCTATTTCCCTTTCCTTAAATAAACCTTGGAAATGATCAGTTGTCACCCTGACCATATCCTCTGGTTCTCTAACTATACTACCATTTTCTTCCCTAACACCTTCCTACTCTGTCTGGCCCTAACCGACTTAAAGAACATAGCAGAACAAGTCTCATTATGTTCTAGAAAGCCACTATGCGCACGCTCCAGGAAAGCGCAAGCCTTCCGCTCCTGCAACTCCCTGAGCTGCGCCTTTAGGGTTGCGGATCTCTCCCAGTCAAACGACCCGCCGAGGTTGCCTGCCTCGTATTCGAGTTCAATTAACCTTTGGATACGATCCACCTCCCTCCTCTCCTCCCTTTTTTTCCTCTTGCAATACCCTATTATAAAAGCCCTAATCCTCACCTTAACTAATTCCCACCACTCTAACACCCCCTCGCACATGGAACGGAGGCCTTCAAGCCTCCAAAAGAAACCATAAAACCAGTCAACAAAAGCCTGCTCCTCCAGCACATCCCGATCTAACTTCCAGTACCCCCTACCAAAGAGGCAGACTGGCGACCCCACCTGCAGGAGCACCCCGTCGTGATCCGAAAAGAAAACAGGCAACAGCCGCCCAGACAACTTACCCAAAGACCTGGGTACAAAAATAGTCGAGCCTCCGCTCAACCCCCCTGGAGTTGCGCCATGTAGGATCGGCCATTTTCGGAGTAGTGTGCAGACCACCATCTACCAGACCATGGCAAGCCATTAGCCCGGCAATGGCGCCTGCACTGCTATCCCCCCCTATTCCTAAATCTGTATTAAAATCCCCCCCTATCACTAATTTCCTATTTGTGACACACAGGGGCGTCAGACAGTCAACCATCTCCCTTCTGTCTGCCACCACCTGTGGCCCATACACCACCACTAATCTAAATGTACAATCCCTTATCGTGACATCCACCCCTATAACCCTCCCCTGCATTACCACAAAAGAATCCTCCACTTTTACCTCCCTGTGCCCACACAAAATCCCTACCCCGATGAGTGCACCCCCAATACCCCAAACCGACTCCCCTTGTCCCACTCCCTCTTAAACCTACTAACATCCCCTCCATCCCTCAGGTGAACCTCCTGTAAAAAACAAAAATCAAACCCCACACCCTCCAAATAACTAAAAACCGCCCTCCTCTTAACAAAATCCCTTAAACCCCTTACATTTAAACTAACAAAAGTAAAATTAGACCCCATGAAAGAATAAAATAAAAACATGTAATACACTCAAATTCTAAACCCAGACAGAAAAAAAAAAAAACAGGAGACTCACCCGATGCTCCCCTGCTCCATATCTACCGGTGAGAACACCATCCGTACTCCCGACATCCCCCTCTTCCTCCATCTCACCAACCCAGGATGCAGGAATAGTGTTTGGGTCCGGGGTGCCCTGCACCCTGGGTCTACCCCCACACTCCTCCCCCTCCCCCTCCCCAGTGCTGCAGCTGGTTTGGAAAAAAAATTGGGGAGGCTGAGTCCCCAAACAAAAAACTCCCCACCTCCTCCTGTACCCAGTCCTGAGTCTTGTTAGGTGTGTCCCCACCCAACAGAAGTTGAGGGCCTGGGGAAACCAGCAGCAACCCAGAGGTTTCTCCCACCCCCATCACTCTCTTGGCCATCCCCTCCCTCTCACTGTCGGCCAATCGCACCCTCCTCTTCATTCTCTTCTTTGGTGATGGCGGCAGTGGAGAGATACCACCCTCCCCCGCCAGCTCCTCCACCATACCCCTCATCTCTTCCACCAGGGCACTTTCCCCCCAGTCCACTTGCTCTTCCACCGTCTCCTTCTTCACCACTCCTCCCTCGCTTTCTTCTCTCTCATGCTCCTCCACTCGGTTGCCTTCTTCCGCCGCTTTTCCTGGTTCTCCTACTCCCGTGCCTTCCGTTTCCTTCTCTCTTCCATCCGTCGCTTCTTGCTCCTCCTCCTTCCTTGCGGCCTTCCCCTCTAGACCTGTACTCTGGTCATGAGGTGTGCTTCCTTCCCTCCTCTTCTTCCCCCATCCCCCGCTCCTGCTCCCCCCCCAGCCGCAGACGCATATGACCTCTGACAAGCCGGGCACCCCGCCACAGGTGTGCTGGGACGAGCCACACCCGTGGCACGCCTTAGGCTTGTCACAATCCTCGCCTCGTGTTCCTCAGATCCACAAAATCTGCATTTTCTTGTGCTGCACGAGGCGAATATGTGTCCGTAGGCCATACAGCGCCTGCAAAATGGGGGCTGACGTGCATAAAACAACGTCCCCTGTCAGCCCCTAGGGAGAACATAGCAGGAGGATGGAGGTAGCCACCATGTCCCTTTGGGTCCTCTCTGAGGAGGGCCTGAAAGCCTCTCCTCCCATTCCAAAACCCAAGGGAGTCTTTGAGGTGCCTTGCTGAGGAGACGTTATCCATGTATCTCCCCAGAAAGGCCCTCACCTCTTCGTCCTTAACGTATGGGTTGTAAATGTTGACAGTTACAACCCTAAAGTTGTTCTTCGCCAAGCTTGTTATTTCATAGTGGCTCATCGGCCTCTCACCTCTCACTGCTCTTGCCCTTCTCAGGATATCATCGTGTTTCTCCTCTGTATATAGTGCCACGTCGTATGCTCCCTCCAACGAGTTGCCTTGGAAACAAAACACGTCCTTCAACGTCAGCTTTAGAATCCCCATCAATATTATCCTTCCAAAAGTTTCCCGTCCTAAAGGCTCCAACTCCTTTTCCTTCCAAGCAAACCGAATCGTGTTGGCCAGCCCAATCCCAGGGACCTACCGTGTTGATGTATTTAGCACCATCTCCGCAAGGAGAATGGCGCTCGTTCTGTTCTGTTCTGTTCTCTTCTCTTCTCTTCTCTTCTCTTCTCTTCTCTTCCAAAACAAGGAAAAAATAAAAACCAAAGTGACTGAGCCTATTCTGGTGCAAACACAGAGACAGGAACAATCACCCACAAAAGACCTAAAGAATATGGCTTCCTAAATATGGTTCCCAATCAGAGACAACGATAAACACCTGCCTCTGATTGAGAACCACTCTAGGCAACCATAGACTTACATAGAGTACTACTCTAACCACAATCCCATACCTACAAACAACCCCTGACAAAACAAACCACATAAATCCCCATGTCACACCCTGGCCTAACCAAAATAATAACGAAAACACAGAATACTAAGGCCAGGGCGTGACATTATTACACTGTACCGAACTGTATTTAGGGTTAGGGCTAGGGTTGGAGTTGAGCCGGGGTGTGGACATGAAACTAGGGTTAATAAACACACATTGGGGTCTATATACTCTCCCTCACGCACTCTCTCTTTCACACAAACACGGTCAGACACACACAGCAGACAGCTCTCTCGTGCT